>NW_026656048.1:0-6233 GCF_009828535.3 Hylobates moloch
TAAGGAGGAAGGTGAGGGGGAGAGGCAGGTGTAATAAAAATAAATAAATAAGTGAACCAAAAGGATTTTACAAAGTGCAATGATAAATCTCTCTGGGCTCTAGTTGTTGCATTTATTTGAAAGACACGAAGCACCTTTTGGGTGCTCCTTAAACCATTTTATCTTTACCTGTGCACAGTTTGACAATCGCATTTTTACTTCAGGGAAAAAGTAAAGGACGGAAAAGAAAAATTGAAACAAAAAAAGGGCAATAAAAGAAGAGACAGAGCTCACAAACTTGAGTTATTGCTAACATCATAATAACATCCCTTTCAGTTCACGTTTTCACCAGCATAGGATCCAGGAATGAGGAATCTTGCGGGAATTTTGTATCCATGGCTTCCTCAGCATTTGAAGATGGAACAGTCAAGCTGAGTTACTGTCTAGATAGGAAGAAAAATGAACTATTAAAACTGCAGAAAATGGCAAAGCTGATAAATTATATTGTATCCCTGTCAGCTGTTTTCTTACTGTAAACTCTGGGATAGGAGTAGATTGATTTAAAGGATAAGAAAATAAAAGGGACTGGCAACAAAAGCCAAAATTGACAAATGGGATCTAATTAAACTAAAGAGCTTCTGCACAGCAAAAGAAACCACCATCAGAGTGAACAGGCAACCCACAGAATGGGAGAAAATTTTTGCAACATACTCACCTGACAAAGGGCTAATATCCAGAATCTACAATGAACTCAAACAAATTTACAAGAAAAAACAAACAACCCCATCAAAAAGTGGGCAAAGGACATGAACAGACACTTCTCAAAAGAAGACATTTATGCGGCCAAAAAACACATGAAAAAATGCTCATCATCACTGGCCATCAGAGAAATGCAAATCAAAACCACAGTGAGATACCATCCCACACCAGTTAGAATGGCCATCATTAAAAAGTCAGGAAACAGGTGCTGGAGAGGATATGGAGAAATAGAAACACTTTTACACTGTTGGGGGGACTGTAAACTAGTTCAACCATTGTGGAAGTCAGTGTGGCGATTCCTCAGGGATCTAGAACTAGACATACCATTTGACCCAGCCATCCCATTACTGGGTATATACCCAAAGGACTATAAATCATGCTGCTATAAAGACACATGCACACATATGTTTATTGCGGCACTATTCACAATAGCAAAGAGTTGGAACCAACCCAAATGCCCAACAACAATAGACTGGATTAAGAAAATGTGGCACATATACACCATGGAATACTATGCAGCCATAAAAAATGATGAGTTCATGTCCTTTGTAGGGACATGGATGAAACAAAATTTTTTGAGAAAGTGATAGAATCACATATAAGGTGATCTTTATCATTGAAAAAAAAAATTCAAAATAAACACATTTTTTTTCAAAATTAGACAAAGCAAGGCTCAGAAGGATGGAAAATATAGTAAACAGGAAGTCAGTCCTAATGCTGTCAATAAGAAAGTTATTTCCCAGTAACCATGCCCAAACTCTCGTCTTTCTATTTCCCATCAGATCTGGAAGCACTTCAAGGCATCATCGAAACCACAGACACTTGTCAGTTCCTGTTGTTACTTTGGGCTATGAGTGGGCCACACCTGGGGAACACTCTCCAAGTTCCTTCAGACTGGGCAGCCACTTAGTCGCCAAAGTACTGCTACTTTTTAGGGTTTGTAATGGTAGACCCCCAGTAGTTCCAAGTACCCAAATCTCTTCCAGTTATTATGGCTGCATAACAAAGCATCCCAAAACTTAGTGGCATAAAGCAACCATTTCTATGTTCATGGATTGAGTTGTTCAGGTGTTTGGACCAAATACAGCAGAGATAGCTTCCTCTGTTCCCTGATGTGTTCTGGGGTCTCACTGGAAGACTGGAAGTCTGGAACTAGGATCATCTGAAGGTACTGAAGTCACTTAATGTGTGGTTGTTGATGCTGACTGGTCTGGGAGCCTTGATTTCTCTCCCTTTGGGCCTCTTCATTTGACCTCTCTAAGTGAACTTGTTTGGGCTTCCCTTCAGCATGGTTGCTGTATTCCAAGGGCAAACATCCCAAGAGAAAGACAGCCAAGAGGAAGCTGTGTGGCCTTTCCTAATCTAGCTGTGGAAGTCATGTAGTATTATTTCTGCTCAGAAATAAAAGTCAAAAACCTGCCCAGGTTCAAGCAGAAAGGGAGGATGAGAGGAGGCTTCACCTCTTGATAGGAAGTTGGCAAGGTTCTGGAAGAGCACGAGGGATCAGAAATATTGCCATGATGTTTTTTTGAAAATATAATATGCTCCAATGAGGAAACTATAGTATAGAGTAGTTAAGAGATTTACTCAGCAGATCCACAGCTGGTAAGGTCTGGGGCAGAGAACAAATCCTTTTTCAATTACGCAACAGTAAGGACATACTAACCCCAGCTGAATGGGAGTTGCCCTTTGTGATGGTTAATACCCAGTGTCAACTTGACTGGATTGAAGGATGCAAAGTATAATCCTGGGTGTGTCTGTGAGGGTGTTGACAAAGGAGATTAATATTTGAGTCAGTGCATTGGGGAATGAAGACCCACCCTTAATCTGGGTGGGCACCATCTAATCAGTTGCCAGTGAATATAAAGCAGGCAGAAAAACATGAAAAGGCTAGACTGGCTTAGCCACCCAGCCTACATCTTCCTCCTATGCTGGATGCTTCCTGCCTTCGAACATCAAACTCCAAGTTCTTCAGCTTTGGGACTCGAACTGGCTTCCTTGCTTCTCAGCTTGCAGACAGCCTATTGTGGGACATTGTGATTGTGTGAGTTAATACTACCTAATAAATTCCCCTTTCTATATACATAGATATCCTATTAGTTCTGTCCCTCTAGAAAACCCTGAGTAAATACATCCTGATGGAGAGGTGACATTTTCAGGGAAATAAAATTTCATAAAGAGACAAAATGAAAGCAAACTGGGGTACTTCACAAAACTGGCATCACACTAGGCTGGCTCATGGGAATTAAATATTATTTGAATGACTTTTTGTCAAGTAGCCATAAAGAAGCTTCCAACTTTAAAATTCTGTAAGTTTGAAGTTTGATCACTATTATGGCTAAGGTTTTTGCAGATGTAAACTGTAATATTGATTTTAATATGTAAATGATGTGAAAGGAATACTCAGCATATGTATAATCACAAATCAGGACCTAAACAGTGAGATATATGCCAATATCAAAGGATTGCGAGTAGACAAAACATTTCTGCAAGTATTCTAACTAGTTAATATATAAAACATGCTGAAATAAAGTTGACCTTTAAAAACCTGTGTAGTAATTTCTGATTATGATGGTTTATATCATATAAATCTAAAAAAGATACATAAATTTCAATACAATTATTTTATGTAAGTATTATATTAGGAGGGCAACCTCTTCATTAAAAATACCATAGCTACAAAAGGGTCAGTGATAGGAAAAATATATATCCATACTACTGGGGAGGAGGAGTTACATTTAACAGGACACTTTAGCCTGTTCCCCCATCCCCAAGGAGAGATTGAGACAAATTCTTGTATTCAGTTAGTGTATGTGGTAATGTGTCTTGGGAGTTGGCGATTCAGAGGGTGGTATAAAAGATGTAGCAGAGAAAAGCAACATGTGGGTGAGGCTCTGTGTTAGCCAGTCTATCCCAAAAGAAGCCTCAGAGGACACTAATGAAATAGACCTTAGATCTCCTTCCTTAGGGAATGAAAGAAGCGAAGCTTTTATCTGCTGGCTCCCATCATTTGCTGGACAATGATGGTCAAATGGGCATTCACGGTCCTCCACTCCTGGGTTGCACATGCCTGAGAGCAGAGCAAATTCTCCCCGTTCCCCCATTTCAGCCCTTCAGAAGAGCTACAGCAGAGAATGGAGGTATGCAGTACAGGAGTGAGGCAATGTGTCACCCACATACACCTGTGCAAGACTAGAGTAAATTTCTCCTTTAAATTTACGTAAAATGCACAGATCATAAGGGTTCATTTAAAAGGGTGTTGAGCATCTTACAGGCGAAACCATCACCTCATATGACTGTTACCATCACCCTAGAAGGGCTCTAAATTCTCTTTCTCTTCAATTCTTCCCAACTATTTTCTGACTTCTATCACTGTCAAGTGGGGATTTAATTTTATCTGTTTTATAACAATGTAATAAAAAGTATATGTTCCCCTGTCCATGGCTTCTGTCACCCAACATAATGTTCTGGAAGTTCATCCATGTGATGATGGGTAGCTGTAGTACACTTTTAAAAAAACTGTTGGCTAGTATTTTTTTTCTGGTGGAATAGATCACTATTTGCTTATCCAGCTCCTTATTGATGGTGTTGTCATTTCCTGTTTTGTGGTATTATGAATAAGTTTGCTCTGAAAATTCTTGGACCAGTCTTTTTGTGGAAATATGTTTATATTTCTTTGGGGGGGGTAAACACTTAGGAATGGAATTCCTGGGTCATAGAGTATATATATTTTTTTATTATTTTTTATTTTTTCAGTTTTCACCAAACAAAAATATTTCGTTTATTTTCTTTACCTTGCTACTGTGACAGGTAAGCTATATATATAAAGTAAAATCAAAAGTAAGAGATATTTAATTTTTAAAAATCTTGGATGGAAAGGCTTTTCCAAGAAGACTTAATGCAAACAATTCAAAATTTACTACGATTTCTTTTTTAATCCTATACAACAACAAAATGCCATAAAACAAGTCGGTAGCCAAACGATAATCAGTAAAAAATATTTTCAACTCTTCTTTAGGGAAAAAGGAAATAAACTATCTGTGCACTTAATCAGGCTAGACCAGGCTATTTGGTAGCTGTCACTTGAAATAGATGTGATGTCACCTTTTTGTGAATAAATGAAAACATGCTCCTTAAATAAATGATAAACAGGAACCAGCAGCCATAGAGTATAAGGAGGAAGGTGAGGGGGAGAGGCAGGTGTAATAAAAAAATAAATAAGTGAACCAAAAGGATTTTACAAAGTGCAATGATAAATCTCTCTGGGCTCTAGTTGTTGCATTTATTTGAAAGACACGAAGCACCTTTTGGGTGCTCCTTAAACCATTTTATCTTTACCTGTGCACAGTTTGACAATCGCATTTTTACTTCAGGGAAAAAGTAAAGGACGGAAAAGAAAAATTGAAACAAAAAAAGGGCAATAAAAGAAGAGACAGAGCTCACAAACTTGAGTTATTGCTAACATCATAATAACATCCCTTTCAGTTCACGTTTTCACCAGCATAGGATCCAGGAATGAGGAATCTTGCGGGAATTTTGTATCCATGGCTTCCTCAGCATTTGAAGATGGAACAGTCAAGCTGAGTTACTGTCTAGATAGGAAGAAAAATGAACTATTAAAACTGCAGAAAATGGCAAAGCTGATAAATTATATTGTATCCCTGTCAGCTGTTTTCTTACTGTAAACTCTGGGATAGGAGTAGATTGATTTAAAGGATAAGAAAATAAAAGGGACTGGCAACAAAAGCCAAAATTGACAAATGGGATCTAATTAAACTAAAGAGCTTCTGCACAGCAAAAGAAACCACCATCAGAGTGAACAGGCAACCCACAGAATGGGAGAAAATTTTTGCAACATACTCACCTGACAAAGGGCTAATATCCAGAATCTACAATGAACTCAAACAAATTTACAAGAAAAAACAAACAACCCCATCAAAAAGTGGGCAAAGGACATGAACAGACACTTCTCAAAAGAAGACATTTATGCGGCCAAAAAACACATGAAAAAATGCTCATCATCACTGGCCATCAGAGAAATGCAAATCAAAACCACAGTGAGATACCATCCCACACCAGTTAGAATGGCCATCATTAAAAAGTCAGGAAACAGGTGCTGGAGAGGATATGGAGAAATAGAAACACTTTTACACTGTTGGGGGGACTGTAAACTAGTTCAACCATTGTGGAAGTCAGTGTGGCGATTCCTCAGGGATCTAGAACTAGACATACCATTTGACCCAGCCATCCCATTACTGGGTATATACCCAAAGGACTATAAATCATGCTGCTATAAAGACACATGCACACATATGTTTATTGCGGCACTATTCACAATAGCAAAGAGTTGGAACCAACCCAAATGCCCAACAACAATAGACTGGATTAAGAAAATGTGGCACATATACACCATGGAATACTATGCAGCCATAAAAAATGATGAGTTCATGTCCTTTGTAGGGACATGGATGAAACTGGAAAACATCATTCTCAGT
>NW_026656049.1:0-6231 GCF_009828535.3 Hylobates moloch
GAAACAATCACAACTCCTGGAGATGAAGGACACACTTAGAGAATTGCAAAATACACTGGAAAGTCTCAACAATGGAATAGAATAAGTAGAAGAAAGAACTTAAGAGCTTGAAGACAAGGCTTTCGAATTAGCCCAATCTGAGAAAGACAAAGAAAAACAAATTAAAAAAATGAACGAAGTCTCTAGGAAGTTTGGGATTATGTTAAAAGACCAAACCTAAGAATAACTGGTGTTCCTGAGGAAGAAGAGAAGTCTAAAAGTCTGGAAAACATTTGAGAGAATAATTGAGGAAAACTTCCCCAGCCTTGCTAGAGATCTAGCCATCCAAATATAAGAAGCTCAAAGAACATCTGGGAAATTCATCGCAAAAAGACCATCCCCTAGGCACATAGTTATCAGGTTATCTAAAATCAAGATGAAGGAAAGAATCTTAAGAGCCATGAGGCAAAAGCTTCAGGTAATGTATAAAGGAAAATCTATCAGATTAATAGCAGATTTCTCAGCAGACACCTTGCAACCTAGAAGGGATTGGGGTCCTATCTTTAGCCTCCTTAAACAAAACAATTATCAGCCAAGAATTTTGTATCCAGCAAAACTAAGCTTCATAAATAAAGAAAAGATACAGTCTTTTTCAGGCAAACAAATGCTGAGAGAATTTGCACTACCAAGCCAGCACTACAAGCACCTCTAAAAAGGAGTGCTAAATCTTGAAGCAAAGCCTCAAAATACACCAAAATAGGCCGAGCATGGTGGCTCAAGCCTGTAATCCCAGCACTTTTGGAGACTGATGTGGGCAGATCATGAGTTCAGGAGATCAAGACCATCCTGGCTAACACGGTGAAACCCTGTCTCTGCTAAAAGCACAAAAAATTAGCCAGGTGTGGTGGCACACACCTGTAGTCCCAGATACTCTGGAGGCTGAGTCATGAGAATCGCTTGAACCCGGGAGGCAGAGGTTGCAGTGAGCCGAGAGTGCACCACTGCATTCCAGCCTGGGTGACACAGCAAGTCTCCATATCAAAAAAAAAAAAAAGAAAAAAGAGAAAAGAAATACACCAAAATATAAATCTCACAGGACCTATAAAACAATAAGATAATTTAAAAAAATAAGGTATTCAGGCAACAACTCGCACGATGAATAGAGTGATACCTCACATCTCAATACTAATGCCAAACGTAAATGGCCTAAACACTCCACTTAAAAGCTACAGAATGGCAGAATGAATAAGAATTCACCAACCAAGCATCTGCTGGCTTCCAGAGACTCACCTAACACATAGGACTCACATAAACTTAAGGTAGAGGGGTGGAAAAAGATATTCGATGCAAATGGACACCAAAAGCGAGCAAGAGTAGCTATTCTTAGACAAAACAGACTTTAAAGCAACACAGTTAAAAAAGAAAGAGGGAGGTTATATAATGATAAAAAGTCTAGTCCGATGGGAAAATATTACACTCATATATATATATATATATATGAGTTAGAAACATGGTTTCCAGCTCTGACTGCATATTAGAATCAGCTGAGGGACTCTACCAACACTGGGAAGCCTGTGCCCTACCTCAGACTAAGTCCTACTTCTGAGCGAGTCCAAACTTTGGGATTTTTTTTAAAAGCTTCCCACATAGTTTAAGTGTGCATGCAGACTGAGAAGCACTGCTCTGGTAGAGTGTCCCGGAGGGACGGGCTGATGAGTGAGAGGATGCAACACTGATGTCCCTGCAGAGAGAGCCAACAGAGGAAATAGGGGAAGAGGAAGAATGCTCCTAATCAAGTTGTAGAGAATTTACCAGACACCGAAGGCTGATGTGTATCAATTAAAGAATTTGGAAACTCAACATGGAAAAAATGGCAGCCAGAAATAACATACAGATTTCCTCCGGGCGTGGTGGCTCACGCCTATGATCCCAGCACTTTGGGAGGCTGAGGCGGGTGGATCACCTGAGGTCAGGAGTTTGAGACCAGCCTCCTACTAAAAAACAATCTACTAAAAAAATTAGCAAATGTGGCACACACCTGCAATCTCAGCTACTGAGGAGGCTGAGACACGAGAATTGCTTGAACCTGGAAGGCAGAGGTTATGGTAAGCTGAGATTGCACTACTGCACTCCAGCCTGGGCAATAAAGTGAGACTTTGTCTCAAAAAAAAAAAAAAAAAATACAGATTTCTTTTAAAATCTCATAACACTCTTCCATAATCTAAAGGCAAACAGATTTATTACAAAAAAAGGAATTAAAGTCCATGAATTCATAAATATCTTTATTAAAGAAGAAAAGATAGTTTTATTTCTCTAAAAGAAATGCAGGGTGTCTTAAATTAGCTTCCATCAGCATTTAAAAAAATATTTAAATATTAATAACTGCCCACTTGGAGGAGAGTGAAGGAAACTGGCTTGACATTGAATGACTCTGCAAGTAGTCATTTAATTATAGAGTATCTCCATGTGTCTACCTTACAAAAAAGTAGAACACTTTCTAGTTTAAATATTGGCTTCCTGAACAATTATCGCATTTGCTTCTTAAAAAATTCTGGCAAGGTAGTAGGGGTAGGAATTTCTGTTGGTGTTGGAGAGACAAGGACACTGAGGCTCAGAGTTGCATAAAATCATGCAAATAACAGGAAGCACGTTTGAGACTTGGCTTCCAAGCTTGTGATTCCAAATCTAACTTCTCGCTGCATCATCCTACTGCTCATTAAAAGTGGGAGCTTTACAAAGCCTTGATTTCAGAGCAGTACAGAACTTTACAGAAGTTCAAAGTCTGGTTTTCAAAATGAAATAATAGACTGAAGGACCACATTAGGTATATAGTAGTGGGTTGCTTAATTTTACGTGTCAACTTGACTGGGCTAAAGGATGCTCAAATATCTGGTAAAACATTTCTGGGTATGTCTGTGAAAGTGTTTTGGGAACAGATTAGCATTTGAATCAGTAGACTCAGTAAAGAAAATTAACTTCATCAATACAGTAATTTTATCATTTTATGGATAATTTTATCCATTTAGGGCCCAAATAGGACAAAAAAGTAGAGGAGGGTGAATTCACTCTGTTTGAGCTGGGTCATCTGTCTTTCTCTGCCATCAGACATCAGTGCTCTTGGTTTTCAGGCCTTTGGGTCTGAACTGGAGCATACACCATTAGCTGTCCTGTTTCTCAGGCCTTCAGACTTGGACTTCAGACTTCCAGTGGAATTGCATCACCAGTTTTCTGGTTCTCCAGCTTACAAACAGCAAATTGTGGGACTTCTCAGCCTTCACAATCACATGAGCCAATCCTCACAACAAATCTCCTCTTATATACTCATATGTTGTTGGCTCTAGTTCTCTGGAGAACCCTGAAGAGACCTGGCCATTTGAAGGCATGGGATTATTTGTAGATAACTCTAAGGCTTGTCTTTAAGAGATCAGTAAGTTTATTGGCCCTATTTTCTACACAGCTCATGATAGAAAAATCTGAAAACTTCACACAATAATTCCATTCCAGGTTCTACTCACCTTTACCAACAGGAAGTGCTTATCTAACCTGAAATTTTTCAGTCATATTTCTTAAAACAGTCTAAATTTATTTATTTATTTATTTATTTGAGATGGAGTTTTTGCTCTTGTCACCCAGGCTGGAGTGCAATGGCACAATCGTGGCTCACTGCAACCTCCGCCTCCCAGATTCAAGCAATTCTCCTGCCTCAGCCTTCCCAGTAGCTGGGACTACAGGCGCCCACCACCATGGCCAGCTGATTTTTGTATTTCTGGTAGAGACAGGGTTTCACCGTGTTGACCAGGCTGGTCTCGAACTCCTGACCTCAGGTGATCCACCCTCCTCGGCCTCCCAAAGTGCTGGGATTACAGGCAGGAGCCACTGCGCCTGGCTTAAAACAGTCTGAATTTCAAGGAAGAAGAAACATGTTCTTCATAAAGCTGCATGTGATAGGGTGCTAACTGGGAAATCGGAGACGCTCTCCGTAGACTCCACTGTCAGTGTCTGTGTTCTAGTGAATGAGGGAGCCAGTGACTAGTTTGCCCGTTTGTTAGCAGGAGTGTCTGCTACATGCTGTGGTGTGAAGCAAGTTACCAATTTTCTTTGGACTTTGTAGTGAGCATACTCAGGTGATGAGCACTTTTTTTTTTTGTTTCTTCTTATTATTATACTTTAAGTTCTAGGGTACACATGAATAACGTGCAGGTTTGTTACATATGTATACATGTGCCATGTTGGTGGAGCACTTATTTTGTTTTGATTTTTCTTCTTGGAATCCATTCTACCTTCAAGTGCTCCTCTTTTCCTTAGAAAACAGACCTCATCTCAATAAAAATTAATTAATTAATTTCAATCAATTAAATTTGTTAATTAAAGAAATCTTTCCAGCTTATATTTTCAATAGTAATGAAGTTTTGTGAGCATTTTCAATAGCCCAACCTAAATTTATAATTGAAGGTAAAGTAGACTGCTTCAAGAAGAAGTCTAAATGAACAGAAATCTCTCTTGCTAAAGATAAGTGTTCAATGCTTTGCATTTAATCCCCAAAATACTTTAGATCCAACTTTGCTTAGAGAGCACCCAGTAAAAGATAAGCAACAGCTGTTATGTTTGACCTACACATGACCTCTTCCTCATTCTCATTCCATGTGGCTTAAGTCTCATTGACTCTATCTCCCAACTCCAGGGTTTGCTTCAGCCATTTAGAGTATTCTAAGGTTGAAACAGTTGAGGACCACTGAATTAGTCAGGGTTCTTCAGAGAAACAGAGCCAATGGGATGGATGGATAGAGAGATAGATAGACAGATAGATGAAAGAGGATTTATTATGGGAATTGACTCCTGTGATTATGGAGGCTTAGGAGTCCCCTGACAGGCTACATGCAAGGTAGAGAACCAGGGAAGCTGGTAGCATGGCTCAGTCCAAGTCCAAAGGTCTGAGAACCAAGAGAGCCATTGGTGTAACTCTGGGTCTGAGAGCAAAGGCCTGAGAAACTGAGGGACTCTGCTGGTGCAAATCCTGGAGTCCAAAGGCCAGAGAACCTGGAGTTCTGATGTCCAAGGTCAGGAGAAAATGGTGTCGCAGTTGCAGAAGAGAGAGCAAATTCAACTTTCCTCTGCCTTCTGGTTCTGTTTGGACCCTTAACTAATCAGATGGTGCCCACCCACATTGGGTGAGGAGGGGTCTTCCTTACTCCACTGATTCAAAAGCCAATTTCTTCTGGAAATACCGTCATAGGTATACCAGAAATAATGTTTTCCCAGCTATTTGGGTTTCTTAACCCAGGCAAGTTGACACCTAAAATTAACTACCACAGCCACCATATGGAAAGAGCCTGCCTGAGAGTAAAACGAACATAGAGGAAAGCAGAGCGGAGAAAGGAGAGGGCTACAGAGACCAGCTCCTGACGATCTCACCTGAGCCCCTGCATCCAGCCATGCCTGAAGGCTTTTGATTATGTGGAGCAATATATCCTCTTTTTGTTTAAGCTTGTGTGAGTTAGTTTTAGTCACTTGCAATTGAAGGAGTCCTGCCCAGCACGTTATAACAGTGATTTCAATTCAGTTATTTCTATTCTGATCTCATATAAGCTAATCTTACTTTCCTATTTTGCTAGAAGACAGAAATGAAGGTCAAATGTAGGTCAAACATAACAGCTGTTGCTCATCTGCCGGGTGCTCTCAAAGCAAGATTGGATCTAATTTATTTTGAGGATTAAATGTAAAGCTTTGAACCCTTATCTTTAGCAAGGGAGATTTCTGTTCACTTAGACTTCTTGAAGCAGTCCACTTTATCTTTAATTATAAATTTAGGTTGGGCTATTGAAAATGTTAACAAAATTTCATTATTTTTGAAAATATAAGGTGGAAAAATTTAATTAACAAATTTAATTAATTGATTTAAATTAGTAAATTAATTAATTTTTTTAAAATTATTTTTTAGAAGTGAGGTCTCACTTTGTTGACCAGGTTTGTCTCAAATACGTGGGCTCAATCAATCCTCCCACCTTGACCTCCCAATGTGCTGGGATTACAGGCTTGAGCCATCCAAGTTTCTAAGCCTGAAAAATTTCTAAGTTAAAAACTTGCAAGATTGAAAAGAAGTGAGAGAAAGAATGAGGCTCATTAGAAAACGCAATTAGCAAATATTCTTGGGAGAAAGACTCACTGAATTTCCAGTCCATATTTTCTGGTTTGTTTTCCATAGGGAGGATAAAAATAATGACAGCTAAGTCCCTCCCTCCCACCCTCCCTCCC
>NW_026656050.1:0-6230 GCF_009828535.3 Hylobates moloch
TTTTTTCGAGACAGGGTCTCACTCTGTCACCCAGGCTGGAGTACAGTAACACGATCGGGGCTCACTGCAGCCTTGACCTCCCAGACTCAATCAATTCTCCCATCTCAGCCCCCCAAGTAGCTGGGACTACACGTGTACACAACCACGCTTAATTTTTTCAATTTTTAGTAGAGGCGGAATTTCTCCATGTTGCCCAGGGTGGTGTTGAACTCCTGGACTCAAGTGATCCATCCACCTTGGCCCCACAAAGTACTGGGATTACAGGCATGAGGCACAGCGCCCGGCATTTTTTCTAGTGATGGAGTCTTGCCATGTTGCCCAGGCTGGTCTTGAATTCCTGAGCTTAAGTGATCCGCCTGCCTTGGCCTCCCAAAGTGCTGGGATTACAGGTATGAGCTGCCATGCCTGGTCCAGCATGGTTCTTTTTTTTTTTTTTTTTGAGACGGAGTCTCGCTCTGTCGCCCAGGCTGGAGTGCAGTGGTGTGATCTTGGCTCACTGCAAGCTCCGTCTCCTGGGTTCATGCCATTCTCCTGCCTCAGCCTCCCAAGTAGCTGGGACTACAGGCGCCTGCCATCACGCCCGGCTAATTTTTTGTACATTTAGTAGAGATGGGATTTCACCATGTTAGCCAGGATGGTCTCAATTTCCTGACCTCGTGATCCACCCGCCTCAGCCTCCCAAAGTGCTGGGATTACAGGCGTGAGCCACTACGCCCGGCTCAGCATGGTTCTTATAAGTAGTAGTCACTCTAAATGCTTGATAATTGCAGAATTGGGGCTTAAGTTAATGTATTCCCAGTACCAGTATGCATTTTGTTGAATGTTGCATTTTCTTAAAGACTACTCCATAGCCAAAGGTACCCAATGTGCCTGCACAGACATATCTGCTCTGTGTCAAGTGCTGAGAGAATTGTCATAGCTAGAACTACACTTACCTTCCACAGGCAGCCGCCGTCGCATGGCCAAGCGTTCCATTTTCCTCTGTGTCTCTGCCAGACTAAAAAGAACTCCATATACATATTGACGAGCTGACCGGAATAAGAGAGCAGCTGGAGGCAGCTCCATGTTACACTCATCCTCAATACATACGGGGATCTTAATTTCACCCTAACAAGAGAATGTTCCAGGGAAAAGGAAAAAATGAGTTACTTCAAGGTTTAGAACTGAGCTGAGAAGAACCAATAATAAACTGTAGCCTCTGTGGCCTACTAAATTTTTTATTTGTATTTAGACAGAGTTTCATATTAAAAAGAAGCTGTAACAAGCTTAGCTGATTGCAGCCAACTTATAAGCTATTATTTCATTTTTAAAGTCTCAACGGCCAGGCGTGGTGGCTCATGCCTGTAATCCCAGCACTTTGAGA
Source organism: Hylobates moloch (assembly GCF_009828535.3). Taxonomy (NCBI): domain Eukaryota; kingdom Metazoa; phylum Chordata; class Mammalia; order Primates; family Hylobatidae; genus Hylobates; species Hylobates moloch. Next base: position 1,364 of record NW_026656050.1, read on the forward strand.
GGCTGAGGCGGGTGGATCACCTGAGGTCAGGAGTTCGAGGCCAGGTGAAACCCCGTTTCTACTAAAAATACAAAAGTTAGCCAGGTGTGGTGACGGGTGCCTGTAGTCCCAGCTACTCAGGAGGCTGAGGCCGGAGAATTGCTTGAACCTGGGAGGCAGAGGAGTGCAGTGAGCGCCACTGCACTCCAGCTTCGGCAACAGAGCGAGACTCTGTCTCAAAAGATAAAATAAAATAAAATAAAATAAAATAAAATAAAATAAAATAAAATAAAATAAAATAAAGTCTCAACAATGACTATAGCTAATGAATGGGGAAAGTCTACCTTAGGCATTTTGCTGGAGGATGGATATGTATAAGACCGGAGGAGGGGAACTTCCAGCTTTGCAGAAGTAGAAAAGGGCATAAAGCCTCTTAGACTGTGTCCATCCCTAGAACCAGACCAACTTGGTGCATTATCTACTTCAAAATCTCACAATTACACTTCTCTTCTAGGGGCCTCATTTACCACACAGTCCCAACTCCTGCTAGTCTGGCCTCACTTAAGGCCTTAGTATGATGAGGGGCCCACCGCATGTGGCCTTCTTTTTCTAACTTCATATACCAGTGATCAGAATGTTCTCTGGTAACTTACAGTCCTAGGAAGTAGGAAGTATAGTGTTAAGAGCAGGGAGGTAGGTGCTGATGTGCTGCCTCACCTTAGTGAGGACGTGGTAGATATATGGGTACATAAGACCCCTCCGGTGTCTGTGTTCAGCAACTCTCAAGACTTCCGGAGCTACTGGAGGTAAGGGTGGAATGGTGATATCCATGTGGTTCCTCGTAGACATAGACAGCAGAGATGGGATGTGGGGCTCACCATCACCTAGGCTCGCTTCTGAAACTCCAGTATCAACAGGCTGTGCCCAGGACCCTCTGTCACGATTGGGATTTCCCCACTCAGGCTGGTGCTGAAATGCTTCTGTGATATGACTAAAAAATGTAGAAAGACAGTGTCAAACAGAAAAGGGAGACTGATAAAGATATTCCTACTTAAGATGCCTGTTCTGGACCCAAGGGGTCTCACAATCCCTTTGGAGGCCAGGACACTTGGTAGCACTGGACTGGTACCTTTCCTCTCAATGGCCATTACTGACTTCCTGGCTTCTTTCACCTGACACCAACCAAAGTGATCAAAAGTCATGGGAATCACTCTGGACCCTTTATACCTTGTAAGAGGCCATGTTTAGAGTTTGCTTATGTTTTAAGAAAATAATCACAATTACAACCTCAAAGCAGCTCTGTTTCCCAGGAATAATCTGCTTAGAGGAATAATCTGCGAACAAATGAGCTAGCCCAAATCCCACTGTTTTAATCCTCAGAACCCTGTCTTAGTTACTAAGCAATAAAATTGCTTACTCAACGATTCCACTATTTCCACTCTACAAATGCTTTTCTTTTTTTGACATTTAATCTACCCTCCTCACAAATTAAGAAATGACAGCCACAATACCCATACCAAGGCTTCATTAACCAGCTACTATGCTGCCTTTTACTTCAGTGGCCTGGGTGTTTGAAAATTACCATCTGCACAGGGCCAAATAAGCATGAAGTGGGCAAGCATAGAAAACGTTTTCTTACTTTGCTTTCCTAAGAGCAAAACACCACAGAGGAAACCCAGGAATTACACTTTCCCACACCCTCCACCCATTTAACAAGCAAAATAATACAGATGCCTCAGAAATTTATTTCCTTAGGTGTCACAGAGATACTTACTCAGAGCTAGCTCCATTTGGCTCATCACCATCAGAGGAAGAGGAGTGGGAAGAGTCTGGTCCCAAAGGAGGTGAGGCTTTAGAAGGCAGGTAATTGGGAAACTGGGATGCAGAAGAGTCATAGGAGACAGCCCAATTGACAAAGGGGCTGTTCTGCAGCATGGGATCCTCAGAAAAAGCATGGGATTCCCCCAAAGCATGGGAGGAGAAGAGAAGAGATGAGTTGGGTCCCACTGGGAATGGTGGTGGATATTTCACTTTCTGGGGCACTTGATGAGAAAACTAAATGATAAAACAGACAGAAAAGCTATTTAACATTTTATAAGGCTCCAAGATGGCTCCCTCAGAAGTTGTGACACAGTGGATGATGCCAGTAGCGGAGATTGTTGAGATACAAAGTACCTACTGAGAATGAGAAATGATTCTAACAGTGATGTATGAACAGAATCATCCACAGACAGGACAATGAACAGTTGAAGTCTCCTAGAACTACTCTCTGATATTAGCTAATCTATTTTCATAATGCCTAGTGGTTACTGATTTGGATGCTTTTTTTGCATAGTCTTCCAGCCTTAAGTTGAGAAGGTAATGTAGTATATATAGCCTTGACAATCTAATAATACTGAATCACCCTAACTCCTCAGATTATAAAAATCAGGAAGCAACCTGAGTCTAATGCTATCTCAGGCTTCTTAAAGGATGCTTACCATTGGCTTTCCAGCAGAAATGGTGCCCACTTGATTTCGTGGAAGGGGAGGATTTCCAAGCCTATTATTCCGAAAACCTGAAGCCAAGAGAAAGAGCTACACTTCAGTCAATCCTAATAATTTTACCATGTTATATTCTGCTCACCCCATATCACCTGAAAAAGTGTTATTAATAAATAAGTTACAATTTATTGAACAGCTACTATGTGCCATGCTGGGAACGTTACATAAATTATTTCATCTGGTAAGAATCTTATAAAGTAGGTATCATGAGCCACATTTCATATAAATGTGACTTGCCAAGGTTCACTTGCTGGTAATTAGCAGAAGTGGAATTCCAACTCAGGCCAGACCCCAAAGACAGGGATATTTTACATATACCAGGCCAGAATGGGGGTTGGCATCAGAAGAAGCCCAAGCTAAGGAAATGGCATTGCACCCCATCTGTAAATTTGAGAAAGCAGGGCCCTTCTTTTTTTTTTTTTTTTGAGGTGGAATTTCACTCTTGTTGCCCAGGCTGGAGTGCAATGGCACGATCTTGGCTCACTGCAACCTCCGCCTCCCAGGTTCAAGCGATTCTCCTACCTCAGCCTCCTGAGTAGCTGGGATTACAGGCGCCTGCCACCATGCCCAGCTAATTTTTTGTATTTTTCATAGAGACGGAGTTTCACCATGTTGGCCAGGCTGGTCATGAACTCCTGACCTCAGGTGATCCGCCTGCCTCGGCTTCCCAAAGTGCTGGGATTACAGGCGTGAGCCACTGCGCCTGGCCAGGGTCCTTCTTATGTTATGTCTCTTATGACACAGAAATCAAAAGGAGAAAGCCTACCAAACAGGGATGAGGAATGACTTGTAGGAGGATACAACACGAATGAGTGATTCAACTCTGGCCCTGGAGTTCCTGAGGGACCAACTCAGTTTCCCCTATGAACAGAGCAGCTTAGGGTCAGATGGAAGCCTTACCTAGAAAGGACGTACCCACTGGCAGCGAAGAGAGTTTGGTTGTGACTGAATAGTACTCAACTGCTTTCTTGAATCGCTCTATTTTATCTTCTGTCCTGGACTGGATGTTGGAACATCAGATTTTCAGAAGAAAAAACAACATGAGAGTGTTTTTTTAATGCAGTTCATAATTTGGGAATCAAAATAATTATCAGAAATCAAATATTTAAAGAAACCTAAGACAACAAATTTTCGCTTTGCAGAAAAGATTAGGCAGGGAGAAAGCATTATGAAAAATCAAATGTGGAATACTTAAAGCTTACTTATATTTTGTGCTATTCTAAAATGATTACATGATCATTACAAAAAAATACAATGGGATAAGGGGGAAAAAATCACATAGTACCACCATCCAAATATATTTTGGTGTCTTTCCAAAATAATTGGTGTCTTTCCTTACAGTATGTTTTAATTTTATTATTACTATTATTATTATTATTATTATTATTATTATTATTATTATTATTATTATTGAGACAGAGTCTCGCTCTGTCACCCAGGCTATAGTTCAGTGGTGCGATCTTGGCTTACTGCAACCTCCACCTCCCAGGTTCAAGCGATTCTCCTGCCTCACTCTCCCGAGTAGCTGGGATTACAGGTGTGTGCCACCACGCCCAGCTAACTTTTGTATTTTTAGTAGAGACAGGGTTTCACTATGATGGCCAGGCTGGTCTCAAACTCCTGACCTCAGGTGATCCATCCGCCTCGGCCTCCCAAAGTGCTAGGATTACAGGTGTAAGCCACGGTGCCCAGCCAATTTTTTTTAATTTTTGCTCAGGCTGGTTTCAAACTCCTGGCCTCAAACAATCCTCCCGCCTCGGCTTCCCAAAGTGCTGGGATAATAGGCATGAACCACTGTGCCTGGCTTACAGTATTATTTTATATAATTTTGTTGATGTATAGCTGGTCTATTTTAATATATATATTTTTCTATAGTTGACAGTATGCTTTATGTACAATTTTGTATCCTGCTTTTATTATAATAATCTAAGTAATTTTGAATGGCTGCATATTTTGACATTATGAATGTGTCATAAATTATGTAACCTCTTCCCTAATAAACAACACTTAGGTAATTTTTCACATTTGGCTTTTATAAGTTATACAGCAAAGAGTATATATTGTCTATATAAATTTTTTCTGGATTTCAGATTATGCTCTTAGGAAAATATCCTAAAAATGAAATTATTGGTTCAAAAGGTATGAACCTTAAAACCAAAGGCACTTAAACATATATAAAACCACAATATGACACTACTACATATCCACCAAAATGGCTAAAGTAAAAGACTATCAATATCAAGCACTGGCAAGGATATGAAGTAACTGAACTCCAGTACATTGATGGTGGGAGTGTACATTGGTACAGTTTGGAAAACAATTTGGCAGTTTCTTATAAAGTTAAA
>NW_026656051.1:0-6230 GCF_009828535.3 Hylobates moloch
ACTCAGTCTACTGATTCACATGCAAATTCTTCCAGAAACACCCTCATAGGCACACCCAGAGACAGTGTTTCACCAGCTATCTGGACATCCTTTAACCCAGTCAAATTGACATAAAATTAAACATTATATCTACTAAAATATCTACTAGAGCAACATTCAGGTCTAAAGACACAAACTTAATTTAGGCTGACCATCATTCTACTGATAAACATATTCACTATTACATATATAGCTTTAAAATAAATATGATTGAAGCCAACCTTGTTATTAAAATGTATTTAAGATGTTCAGATTGATGAAACGAGGGGATTAAAATGCATTCTCAAATACAATGAAATAGTACTGTAAAAATATTCTCAGTAAATGAGTTTTGCTGTGAAATTGGTTTAAGATTCATAAAAGGGATTTCAGGTTTTTAAGTACTCAAGTCAGCCCATGACCCAGCCTTCAGTGGTGTCATCCTATGCAGTGTTAGAATGAGCCTTTATTCCTTCAACAAATATTTCTTAAGAACTATATAGCTTACTGGTTAAGAACATGGGTTCTGGAGGCACACTCAGTTTATTTCCATTTTTGTGACATGCTAGCTGTGTGACTTTATGCAATTATTTTTTTATCTCAGAAAGCTGTTGTGAAGATTAAATGAGTTAATCCATGGGAAGTCTTCCACAGCAGCTCACACAATTTATTTTTTAAAAAGGTTAGGTACAGTTACGTTGTCATTATTGTTGATTTTCATTTCTTTTGTTACTGCTACTATTTCTTCTATGTGCCAGGCACACGTCTAGGTGTTGATGAGTCAGTGATCAGAGAAGGTCTACTTTCATGGACCATATTTTTAAGTAGGGAAAGGTAGGCAATAAACAGATTGAAATAAGAAATAAGAAAAATAGACAAAAGAGATAATGTCAGATAGTGATTAAGTTCTCAGATGAAAAAATAGGCCAGAGTAACAGTGATGTGGATGGATATTTTAGATTGGATGGTTGGGGAAAGCCTCTAAGAGGAAGTGGCATTTGAGCTGAGACTGAATGGCTTGGTGGGAAAGAAACAGTCTAGGCAGAGAGAACAACAAATGCAAAGGCCCTGAGTTGTCTGTGACCTTGGTATGTCCAAGGAACAGAAAGAAGGTTGATGTAGCTAGGCATAGTACTTTAAAGGGAGAATGGCATGAGCTTACATTGCAGGGATGGGTAGAGGACAAATCATGTAGAGCCGTGTAAATCGTGGGAAAGACTTTGTATTTTCTTCCAAGTGTTGTAGAAAGTTATTAGAGGGTTTTCAGAAAGGAATTTACATTTGAAATATCAACAGATATCATTTTTTAAAAAATTCAAGTAGAGATGATATGTAGACAGTTGATTATGAAAGTGTGCGTCTCGGGAGAGATTGGGATAGGAGAGATATAAATTTGGGCATCATCAATATAGATGATATTTAAAGCTATGTGAATTGCTGAAATCAACTAAACAGAGAATGTAGATAGAGGGCTCAGGACCAAGCCCTCTACTCTGACATTTTATAGAAGTTGCCAGAGGAATCCAGGCATGGTGGCTCACGCCTGTAATCCCAGCACGTTGGGTGGCCCAGACGGGTGGATCACCTGAAGTCAGGAGTTCGAGACCAGCCTGGCCAACATGGTGAAACCCCATCTCTACTAAAAATACAAAAATTAGCTCGGCATGGTGGCACGCGCCTGTAATCCCAGCTACTTGGGAGGCTGAGGCAGGAGAATCGCTTGAACCCGGGAGGCGGAGGTTGCAGTGAGCTGAGATCATGCCACTGCACTCCAGCCTGGGTGACAGAGACTCTGTCTCAAACAAAACAAAACAAAGCAAAGCAAAAAAGAAAAAAAAAATTGTTACCAGAGGAGAGGAAGTGAGAAAGAAAACTTTTCATTTCTGTGTCACAGAAATTAAGTAGCTAAATGTGTCATATGCTGCTGAGACCTAAAAAGAAAAATAAAGGAGTGAATATTGAATTTTGCCATATGAAGGTGGCAAAGTGTATTGTAAACAATACACTTCTATATGAAAAGAACTAGGTGTCATGCCATGGACTATTACAGTGTCTACGTTCTAACCCTAAATGGATAACTGCCTTTTATCTAGCTCCCACAACTCTAAAATTTGAATGGTAATATTGCTCTTCCTTTTTGAAAAGGTTGTTTTAAAGAATATGGGATATAATGGAAGGAAAGGTATATAATAAGTGATAAAGTCTTATACACATGCAAATCGATGGTAGCAGAATTATTTGTACTATTAGATTATAAACTTTTTCAGGGTAGAGATTAAGGCTTTAATGATCACTCCATCAACCACAGTGCTTAGCATGATACCACCCCAGTATCTTGTATTTAGTGGCTGCTTAAAAAACAAAATAAAAATTTCCCATATGAAGCCAGGTGTGGTGGCATACATCTGTAGTCCCAGCTACTTGAAAGGCTGAGGTGGGAGGATGGCTTGAGCCTGGGAGTTCGAGGCTGCAGTGAGCTATGATTGTGCCACTGCACTCCAGCCTGAGTAACAGAGCAAGATCTCTAAAAAACAATATAGATAATAAGTTTTTAAAATTCCCACATTAAATACAGAGATGATATGGAGTGATGTTGTGCACTTCTTTTCTTACCTGCAGTCCCAAATAGGATTTGGTGACATGGTTGCAATTGTGAAAAATTTCAGTGCTGACTCCCCAGCCATCTATCCTTTTTACAAAGTAATCTCTTTGAAGATAAGTGAAGGATTTAGAGATTGGGCTGCTTTCCATTTGTTATTTTGAAGATAAACCATTCTCCGAATTTTTCAGATTTCCTCACTTGGGTACGAGACAATTTCTGAAATCAGTTTTTGTTCTATAAGAACAAATTTATGAAATTCGGTATCACTACCGAATATGTATGGACATGTTTTAGCTGGTGAAAAATTGTGTTATGATAAATGGGGAACATACACATTTTCCCTTTTTTGTTATCTTTGGCTTTTTCTCTGTGTTATACAGATGTTGAGCTTTCTGCAATATGCAAACAGTTTAGTAATTTGCATTGCAAATAGATTACAAGTAAGTGACCTTTGCAAAGTGCTTCTGCCTAGCAAGTCCCTGGAATGAATCTATTTTATTTAGGGAAGAGAGGCTAGAAAACAGAAATGTCACTTTCATTCTTTGCTAAAAAATGAAGAGTCTTCTTTCTGCTATGCTTAAATATGATGATAAACATTTTCTTAAAAACCAATATATATATGATGACAGTCTCAAAGGTAAAAATCAGATTGTTTTTATATGAAGCATTACGTGTACCCTTCCATTGCTAAAAAGGAAAGTAGAGTCTGTCAGAAATGTGTTTGTTCTTTCGGGTCTATTGACACAAAAATGGGTTTGAGGATTGAAAGATTTAATGTCGCTTGTCAGCATGAAAGGGGCTGTTGTGTTGTTAATGTGAATGCTAATACTTGGCAGCATAAAAAAAGAACATAGGAAGTGGGCATCTCACTTTTAAAATCATGGTATATTCCATAAGTGTCAGCTGCAAAGTAACCTTCCAGAAATGGTCTGATTTCCCCATTGACTTCCATTATAGAACTAGAGCTGTGTTCCCATGGAAAATAAATTTGGCCCCAGGTTATAATAAAACACAGTGAAGAATTCAGAAAATCTTATAAAGTCAAGTTTTTCAAGGCACAATTATCAGTACTTGATAAAATAATAGCACCATAAAATATTAATACACTATAGTAGATCTTAAAATAGTATGCCCCAGACTGCACCATTATTTTTCTATACAATTCCAAGTCTATTACTTTTCCATCTAAAGAAATTTTACTTCTGTGATCATTATTAATTTTTAATGGATTTAACTCTAATTTAAACTGTTGATTTTGTTTCCTTTTTTCTTTATGGTTAGTCCACTTACATTTTTCTAAAACATTCTTATCTATAACAATCAAAAGTTACTAGCCATAGAAGAAAGACCAGAAGGAAATGCTCCAAAATGTTCACAATACTTGTTTCTGAGTGGGAAATTTTAGTTGATTTAAGTTTTTAATTTCTAAGTTGTAAAAAAGGGTCATTTATATCTTCTATAATCAGAAAAAATGTCTTATAATTTCTTTCTATAAGTATAAATTTATATATAGTGAGATATCTTTAGTAGGACACATTTATATATTTGGTTCATTTTATGATTTGGTAATGGTAGTTGTTAAGATCATTTATTCCTTCAAAATTTTTTTAAAACTGGTAAAATTAGTTTCTGGAGATAATAGCTTCTACTTAACTTTCTAGAACATACTACTCAAAGTGTGAGCCTGGACCAGCAACATCAGCATCACCTGGAGATTAGTTGGAAATGATAATTCTTAGGCCCCTGATCTGGGGCCCCAGCAAACAGCTATTTGTGTTTTAACAAGCCCTTTGGGCGATTAAGGTTCTAAAGCTACAGAAAATTCTCTCTAGAGCTACAGCAAATTTTCTTTACCTCTCTCTCCTTCTCCTCCCTCTCCGTCTGTGTCCTTCTGTCCCTCTCACCTTCATCCTCTCTTCTCCCTCCCCCCTTCCCTCCTTCTCCCTCTTCCTCCTTTCTTGCCAGGCCACTTCCTCTCCTTTATAGAGGAAAAGTAGTTTCTCTTCTCACCCACTGCTGGGTTTGTGGCTGAGACCTCTAGAACAAAAGACAGATTAACAAGAGGAAAACTTAAGGATTTATTTAATATAAGTTTTATGTGACACTGGAGCCCTCAGAAATGAAGACCGAAAGAAATAGGGAAACTTGTGTATTTTTATGATTAGGTTTGATGAAGAGTGGACAGTAGGGAAATATAATTGGGCAAAGGGGGTATGATCTAATGGTAATGAGCTGGGGGGACTTAGCAAGGCATATTTGTTCAGATTCTTCCCTGTGTCCACATGTCTCCAGAGATAAGGACATTCTTTTCCTTCAGGTATAGGAGGAGCAGCTCTGAAATGAGGGTCTTATAACCTACTTCAGAGGCAGTTAAGAGAATTATTTTCTTGCCTGCTTCAGGAGAAAAGGATGAGAAGAAGATCAGAGAGAACTTCCTGCTTTTGTTGATTTCTCAAATGCCAAGGTGCCATATTTTGGGGAAGTGTGTCTTGAACCCCATCACCTTCTTCCTTCTCTGTTTCCTTTCCTCATGTGGGTTATGCATATATGTATACACACACACATATATAACACTAATATACAGAATTCACTATAACCTCTTTTTTTTTTTTGAGACGGAGTCTCACACTGTCGCCAGGCTGGAGTGCAGTGGCGCGACCTTGGCTCAGCACAACCTCCACCTCCCAAGTTCAAGCGATTTTCCTGCCTCAGCTTCCCAAGTAGCTGGGAGTACAGGCACGTGTCACCATGCCCGGCTAATTTTTTTGTACTTTTAGTAGAGACGGGGTTTCACTGTGTTGGCCAGGCTGGTCTCAAACTCCTGATCTTGTGATCTGCTCGCCTTGGCCTCCCAAAAGTGCTGGGATTACAAGCATGAGTCACTGCACCTGGCCTCACTATAACCTCTATCTCTATTTATATAGAGATATATATTAAAAAGAGAAAAAAATATATATATGTATATAGTTTTTTCTTTAAGTTTTTTGTCACTGTTTTCTACCTTACTCATAAAAATATATGAGGCCATTTTCTGGTGTTTATGCCTATATACTTTCATTTAGCAAATATTTTCTAACAAATGTTCTGTGTGGTTACATATTGAATAGTTCTGCCTAATTTAAAGACCTTCAAGTCTCACTAACCAATATAATGACTCTATCAAGTTATTTTGGGCTATAATGTGTCTTCCCCAAAATTCGTATGTTGAAGTCCTAACCACCCTGTACCTCAGAATGTGACTATATTTGAACTTAGGGACTTTAAGGAAGTAATTAAGTTAAAATGAGCTGATTAGGGTGGGCCCTAATCCAGTATGTCTAGTGTAAGAAGAAGCAATTAGGATACAGACAGAGGGACTATGGAGAGGCTCAAAAGAAACTAAACCCACCAGACCCTGATCTCAGACTTCTAGCCTCCAGAATTGTGAGAAAATCAGTTTCTGTTGTTTAAGCCACCTAATCTGTGGTATTTTACCATGGCAGCCCTAACAAACTAATACACAAGTATTTGTGCATTACTAATGTATTTATAGAAGTGATGATTTAATTCAATCTTAACATCTACTGATTGATTGCCTTTAAAAGGTACTGTTGAGTCATGTTCCTTAACA
>NW_026656052.1:0-6230 GCF_009828535.3 Hylobates moloch
GGAGTTCACTCATGATTTGGCTCTGTTTGTCTGTTATTGGTGTATAAGAATGCTTGTGATTTTTGCACATTGATTTTGTATCCTGAGACTTTGCTGAAGTTGCCTATCAGCTTAAGGAGATTTTGGGCTGAGACGATGGGGTTTTCTGGTTATACAATTATGTCATTTGCAAACAGAGACAGTTTGACTTCCTCTTTTCTTAATCGATACCCTTTATTTCCTTCTCCTGCCTAATTGCCCTGGCCAGAAATTCCAACACTATGTTGAATAGGAGTGGTGAGAGAGGGCATCCCTGTCTTGTGCCAGTTTTCAAAGGGAATGCTTCTAGTTTTTGCCCATTTAGTATGATATTGGCTGTGGGTTTGTCATAGATAGTTCTTATTATTTTGAGATACATCCCATCAATACCTAATTTATTGAGAGTTTTTAGCATGAAGCGTTGTTGAATTTTGTCAAAGGCTTTTTCTGCATCTATTGAGATAATCATGTGGTTTTTGTCTTTGGTTCTGTTTATATGCTGGATTACATTTATTGATTTGTGTATGTTGAACCATCCTTGCATCCCAGGGATGAAGCCCACTTGATCATGGTGGATAAGCTTTTTCATGTGCTGCTGGATTTGGTTTGCTAGTATTTTGTTGAGGATTTTTGCATTGATGTTCATCAGGGATATTGTTCTAAAATTCTCTTTTTCTGTTGTGTCTCTGCCAGGCTTTTGTATCAGGATGATGCTGGCCTCATAAAATGAATTAGGGAGGATTCCCTCTTTTTCTATTTATTGGAATACTTTCAGCAGGAATGGTACCAGCTCCGTCTTGTAACTCTGGTAGAATTCTACTGTGAGTCCATGTGGTCCTGGACTTTTTTTGGTTGGTAAGCTATTAATTATTGCCTCAATTTCAGAGCCTGTTATTAGCTATTCAGAGATTCAACTTCTTCCAGGTTTAATCTTGGGAGGATGTATGTGTTGAGGAATTTATCCATTTCTTCTAGATTTTCTAGTTTATTTGCATAGAGGTGTTTATAGTATTCTCTGATGGTAGTTTGTATTCCTGTGGGATTGGTGGTGATATCCCCTTTATCATTTTTTATTGCATCTATTTGATTCTTCTCTCTTTTCTTCTTTATTAGTCTTGCTAGTGGTCTATCAATTTTGTGGATCTTTTCAAAAAACCAGCTCCTGGATTCATTGATTTTTTGAAGGGTTTTTTGTGTCTCTATTTCCTTCAGTTCTGCTCTGATCTTAGTTATTTCTAGCCTTCGGCTAGCTTTTGAATATGTTTGCTCTTGCTTCTCTAGTTCTTTTAATTGTGATGTTAGGGTGTCAATTTTAGATCTTTCCTGTTTTCTCTTATGAGCATTTAGTGCTATAAATTTCCCTCTACACACTGTTTAAATGTGTCCCAGAGATTCTGGTATGTTGTGTCTTTGTTCCGGTTGGTTTCAAAGAACTTCTTTATTTCTGCCTTCATTTCGTTATGTACCCAGTAATCATTCAGGAGCAGGTAGTTCATTTTCCATGTAGTTGAGTGGTTTTGAGTGAGTTTCTTAATCCTGAGTTCTAGATTGATTGCAGTCTGAGAGACAGTTTGTTATAATTTCTGTTCTTTTACATTTGCTGAGAAGTGTCTTACTTCCAACTATGTGGTCAGTTTTGGAATAGGTATGGTGTGGTGCTGAAAAGAATGTATATTCTGTTGATTTGGGGTGGAGAGTTCTGTAGATGTCTATTAGGTCCACTTTGTGCAGAGCTGAGTTCAATTCCTGGGTATCCTTGTTAACTTTCTGTCTCGTTGATCTGTCTAATGTTGACAGTGGGGTGTTAAAGTCTCCCATTATTATTGTGTGGGAGTATAAGTCTCTTTCTAGGTCTCTATGTACTTGCTTTATGAATCTGGGTACTCCTGTATTGGGTGCATATATATTTAGGATAGTTAGCTCTTCTTGTTGAATTGATCCCTTTACCATTATGTAATGGCCTTCGTTGTCTCTTTTGATCTTTGTTGGTTTAAAGTCTGTTTTATCAGAGACTAGGATTGCAACCCCTGCCTTTTTTTGTTTTCCATTTGCCTGGTAGATCTTCCTCCATCCCTTTATTTTGAGCCTATATGTGTCTCTGCATGTGAGATGGGTTTCCTGAATACAGCACACTGATGGGTCTTGACTCTTGATGCAATTTGCCAATGTGTGTCTTTTAATTGGAGCATTTAGCCCATTTACATTTGAGGTTAATATTGTTAAGTGTGAATCTGATCCTGTCATTATGACGTTAGCTGGTTATTTTGCTCATTAGTTGATGCAATTTCTGCCTAGCCTTGCTGGTCTTTACAATGTAACATGTTTTTGCAGTGGCTGGTACTGCTTGTTCCTTTCCATGTTTAGTGCTTCCTTTAGGAGCTCTTTTAGGGCAGGCCTGGTGGTGACAAAATCTCTCAGCATTTGCTTGTCTGTAAAGGATTTTATTTCTCCTTCACTTTTGAAGCTTAGTTTGGCTGGATATGAAATTCCGGATTGAAAATTCTTTTCTTTAAGAATGTCGAATACTGTCCCCCACTCTCTTCTGGCTTGTAGAGTTTCTGCTGAAAGATCAGCTGTTAGTCAGATGGGCTTCCCTTTGTGGGTAACCCGACCTTTCTCTCTGGCTGCCCTTAACATTTTTTCCTTCATTTCAACTTTGGTGAATCTGACAATTATGTGTCTTGGAGTTGCTCTTCTCGAGGAGTATCTTTGTGGCATTCTCTGTATTTCCTGAATCTGAATGTTGGCCTGCCTTGCTAGATTGGGGAAGTTCTCCTGGATAATATCCTGTAGAGTGTTTTCCAACTTGGTTCCATTCTCCCCGTCACTTTCAGGTAGACCAATCAGATATAGATTTCGTCTTTTCACATAGTCCCATATTTCTTGGAGGCTTTGTTCATTTCTTTTTATTCTTTTTTCTCTAAACTTCTCTTCTTGCTTCATTTCATTCATTTGATCTTCCATCACTGATACCCTTTCTTCCAGTTGATCGAATTGGCTACTGAAGCTTGTGCATTCGTCATGTAGTTCTCGTGTCATGGTTTTCAGCTCCATCAGGTCCTTTAAGGACTTCTCTGCATTGGTTATTCTAGTTATCCATTCATCTAATTTTTTTTTCAAGGTTTTTAACTTCTTTGCCATGGGTTCGAGCTTCCTCCTTTAGTCGGAGTAGTTTGATTGTCTGAAGCCTTCTTCTCTCAAGTCATCAAAGTCATTCTCCATCCAGCTTTGTTCCATTGCTGGTCAGGAGCTGCGTTCCTTTGGAGGAGGAGAGGTGCTCTGATTTTTAGAGTTTCCAGTTTTTCTGCTCTGTTTTTTCCCCATCTTTGTGTTTTTATCCACCTTTGGTCTTTGATGATGGTGATGTACAGATGTGGTTTTGGTGTGGATGTCCTTTCTGTTTGTTAGTTTTCCTTCTAACAGTCAGGACCCTCAGTGGCAGGTCTGTTGCATTTTGCCGGAGGTCCACTCCAGACCCTGTTTGCCTGGGTATCAGCAGCAGAGGCTGCAGAACAGCAGGTATTGGTGAACAGCAAATGTTACTGCCTGATTGTTCCTCTGAAAGTTTTGTCTCAGAGGAGTACCCGGCCGTGTGAGATGTCAGTCTGCCCCTACGGGGGGGTGCCTCCCAGTTAGGCTACTAGGATGTCAGGGACCCACTTGAGGAGGCAGTCTGTCTGTTCTCAGATCTCCAGCTGTGTGCTGGGAGAACCACTACTCTCTTCAAAGCTGTCAGATAGGGACATTTAAGTCTGCAGAGGATTCTGCTGCCTTTTGTTTGTCTATGCCCTGCCCCCAGAGGTGGAGTCTACAGTGGCAGGCAGGCCTCCTTGAGCTGCAGTGGGGTCCACCCAGATTGAACTTCTTGGCCACTTTGTTTACCTACTCAAGCCTTGGCAATGGAGGGGCCCCCTCCCCCAGCCTTGCTCCCACCTTACAGTTTGATCTCAGACTGCTGTCTAGCAGTGAGGGAGGCTCCATGGGCGTAGGACCCTCGGAGCCAGGTGTGGAATATAATCTCCTGGTGTGCCATTTGCTAAGACCATTGGAAAAGCGCAGTATTAAGGTGGGAGTGACCCAGTTTTCCAGGTGCTGTCTGTCACCCTTTTCTTTGACTAGGAAAGGGAATTCCCTCACCCCTTGCGCTTCCCAGGTGAGGTGATGCCTCGCCCTGCTTTGACTCATGCTCGGTGAGCTGCACTCACTCTCCTGCACCCACTTTCCGACACTCCCCAGTGAGATGAACCCGCTTTCTCAGTTGGAAATGCAGAAATCACCCGTCCACTGCGTCGCTCATGCTGGGAGCTGTAGACTGGAGCTGTTCCTATTTGGTCATTTTGGCTCCACCCTCCATATAAATGTAAATTTTCTTTACATACTTGCCGGCATTTGTTCTTGCCTGTCTTTTGAATATAAGGCATTTTAACTAGGGGGAGATGATATGCCATTGTCATTTTAATTTGCATTTCTCTGATTATTAATGATATTGAGCACCTTTTCATATGCCTGTTTACTATTTATATGTCATTTTTTGAGAAATGTTTATTTGAATATTTTGCCTATTTTTTTATTATATTATTAGATTTCTCCCTGTAGGGTTGTTTGGGCTCCTTATATATTCTGATTATGAATCCGTTGTCTGATAGGCAGTTTTCAAATATTTTCTCCCATTCTGTGGGTTGTCTCTTCACTTTGATGGTTGTATCCTTTGCTCTGCACAAGCTTTTTAACTTGATGTCATCCTATTTGTCCATTTTTGCTTTGGTTGCCTGCGCTTGTGGGCTATTGCTCAATAAATTTTTGCCCAGACAAATTCCTAGGGATTTTCTTGTAGTTGTTTCACAGTTTGATATCTTAGATTTAAGTCTTTATCCATTTGGATTTGATTTTTGTACATAATGAGAGATAGGGGTCTAGTTTTACTCTGCAAATGGATATCTGGTTTTCCTATCATCATTTACTGAAGTGACTGTCTTTTACTGAGTGTATGTTCTTGGCAACTTTGTCAAAAATGAGTTCTCTGTAGGTATGTGGCTTTGATTCTAGGTTCTCTTTTCTGTTCCATTGGTCTATGTATCTCTTTTTATGCCAGAACTGTGCTGTTTTGGTTACTATCACTCTGTAGTAGAAGTTGAAGACAGGTAATGCAATTCCTTTAGCTTTTAAAAAAATTTTATTTGCTTCAGGTAGATTTGTCTATTCTGGGTGTTTTTGGTTCCATATAGATTTTAGGATCAAATTTTTCTATTTCTGTGAAAAACGTCACTGAATCTGTAGATTGCTTTGGGTAGTATGAACATTTTAAAAATATTGATTCTTCCAATTCATGAACATGAAGTGTTTTTTTCCTTATGTTGCATCCTCTTAAATGTACTTTTATCAATATTTTATAGTTTTCATAGTGGAGATCTTTCACTTCTTAGGTGAAGTTAATTCCTAGGTATTTAATTTGATGTGTGGCTATTGTAAATGGAACTACCTTTTAAATTTCATTTCCACGTTGTTCACTGTTAGCATTTAGAAATACTACTGATTTTTGTTTGTTGATTTTGTATTCTGCAAATTTACTGAATTTATCAGTTCTAATAGTTTTTGGTGGTATCTTTAAGTTTTTCCAAATATATAATATTATCTACAAACAAATATAATTTGACTTATTTCTTTCCAATTTGGATGCCCTTTATTTCTTTTCTTTTTGTTTTTGAGATGGAGTCTTGCTCCGTCACCAGGCTGGAGTGCAGTGGTGCAATCTTGGCTCACTGCAACCTCTGCCTCCTGGGTTCAAGCAATCCTTCTGCCTCAATCTCTTGAGTAGCTGGGACTACAGGTGTTTGCCACCACACCCAGCTAATTTTTGTATTTTTAATAGAGATGGAATTTCACCATGTTGGCCAGGGTGGTCTTGATCTCTTGACCTCGTGGTCTTCCAACCTTGGCCTCCCAAAGTGCTGGGATTACAGGCCTAAGCCACCATGCCCAGCCTTGGCTATCCTTTCTTTCTTTCTGTTGTCTGACTGCTCCTGCTAGGACTTTCAGTAGTAGGTTGAAAAACTTATGACAGTGGGCCTCCTTGTGGTGTTCCATATCTAAGAGGAAAGGTTTTTCATTTTTTTCCCCATATTCAGTACGATACTAGTTATGGGTCTATCATATATGGCTTTAGTTATGTTGAGCTATGTTCCTTTTATATTCAGTTTTTCAGTGTTTTTACC
>NW_026656053.1:0-5466 GCF_009828535.3 Hylobates moloch
CCCTCTCCCACCCGCATAGCCCTTCTCACTCTCGTTTTCATGCCATCTTATTCCAAGTCCTCTGCAGAGCAGACACCAAGCAGGATTAAACGTGCAAGGAGACTTTTGAATGGAGGGATGCACCCACCCCTGAGTGGCAGCACGGAGGCCAGGAAGGGTGGTGAGCATGAGACCTCGACGAACACGGGGAGGCCGGGCGGAGGCCCCTGGGCCCTGGGAGGCTGAGGAAGGTCTGCAAGGCCATCTGGATGACCATCAGCAGGGGCCCAGCATCCCAGGCACGGGCCTGCCTCGGTGTCCCGGCCACACAGGGAACACCTGTGATGTGGGATCTCAGCCTGGCCCTCTGCAGCTGGAGGTGCACGAGCCAAGTCCTGTGAGCCGTGGACAGATGCTCTCCACACCAGAATGTCCCCCATCCCAGGCATTGCCCAGCCTGGAGCCCAGAGCTGCACTGGCACGCAGCAGACGCTTCACTGATGGCTGAGTGGAGCGTGTGCTAAGGGGCAAAAACAGCTGCAAGCCCCCCACCCCACATGCTGTGTGCACACCCCTTTACATCTTTCCATATAACTCAGGGACTCCATCGGGGAGTAGACCATCTTTCTCCACCCCTTGACAGGAGCCTGGCCGTGCGACCTGCAGTGCCACAGACGCTGGAGAAGCAGGCAGAGGGGATCACCCGCCACCAGGCCATGCTGGCGGGTAACTCGCAGTGGGGCTTAGCAAGTGCAGGCACAGGAGAGAGGCCTCTCTTGCTCATACACTCATGTGAAGCGGAAGCGCAGGGCATCCTGGCACCGTTTTTGAGACTGCGTTCTAATTTCCTCTCTCCTGTTCTCGCTCCGTGAGCCCCTCTGCAAGTGCCTCTGCCAGCATGGCTGCTGGGGCACAATCCTCTCCGCCTGCTATTCCCATGACCAGGATGATTCCTGGAGCTCCAGTTGGAGCATGCAGTCAGAGGCGGGCAGCAGACAGGGGGCAGCAGGGACAAGGCCACGCATGGGCCTGGAGAGGCCCCGGGCAGGGACCTGCTTTGCACAAAGCTTCGGGCACTGCTGTGCTTCTTAGGGCACCACCTCTGACCGTGTCCTGGGGCTGGCTCCCCCTTGCTTGCAGGAAGCCTGTGACTCCTCCACGTGAAGGTGCTGGGGCTCTGGAAGGTGACACCAGCCCGGTCATCCCCATCTCTCCAGCTGACATCAAGCCCAGCACCAAACAGGGTAGGGAGACCATCTAGAACTTCCAAGCCACCGGCTGACCAGAGAGACTGCCACCAGCTGAGACCAGGGAAGCCGTCACCTGATCCAACAAGCACTGGCTAAATAAGATAGCTGGTGTTTTAAGCCACCCAGGTGCAAGGAGTTTTATGCAGCCAAAGCTAGGGAGCCCAGACTGCTCTTCCTCTTGTCCCTGCGTGCACTGGAGGCCGAGGCTGATGCAAGAGCCCGGTCCCCGCAGAGATGCAGACACAGCACCCCCCACACCTCCAGGACAGGGTGCGGGCTCCAGGTTCTGAGGCCGTCCGCCTCTGTCAAGTACACACATGAGGAATTCCACAGGACAACACGGATATGCTTCCATTCATCACCCAGCTAGTTCCTCAAACTGGAAAAAGATGGTGCTGTGAGTTTTTATTTCCCTACTTCCCAACAAAAGTGAAGGAGAAGGCGGGCAAGGTGGCTCACGCCTGTAATTCCAGCACTTTGGAAGGCAGAGGCGGAGAGATCACTTGAGGACAGGAGTTTGAGAACAGCCTGGGCAACATGGCGAAATCCCATCTCTATAAAAATCAAAAATTAGCCAGGCCTGGTGGCATGCACCTGTAATCCCAGCTACTTGGGAGGCCGAGGGGGTGGATTGCTCAAGCCCAGGTGGTCGAAGCTGCAGTGAGCTGAGATGATGCCACTGCACTCCAGCCTGGGTGACAAAGCGAGACCCAGAAGCAAAGAAGAAGAATCATCCTGGTCATGGGAACAGTAGGCAGAGAGGATCCCTAGGCCATGCTGGCGGGGGACTTGCAGAGGGGCTCATGGAGTGCACGGAAGAGAGGCAATCAGAACACAGTTGCGAGAACAGCGCCACGGTGCCCTCCACTCCAGCTTCCTCCCTCACCCCCATGGCCGTGGGGCAAACACAGACACAGAGACACACACATCTCCAGCATTGCTAAATCATAACTCATTGTTAACACTGACACAGTAATGATGCCTAGTGCACAGCGAATACTCAAAATGTCCCAATTCTCCAAAATTGTCCTTTCCAGCCACACATACGTATAGAGGATCCAGAAGTCCCAGAGAAACACACGTTGCAGGCGTTGACGGGGCTCTCCGGTGCCTCTTACAGCAGATAAGCCCTTTTCCTTTAGTGACACCACTGGCTTCCAGGGTCCGGCCAGCTGTCCAGTAGGATGCAGCACAACCCGGACTGGCCCAGCATGAAATTCAGGTGTGGCGTTTTGCGCAGCAACACTCACAGGAGAAGCTGTCCTCTGCCCGTCACAGCAGGGGACATGTCAGCTGTCCCTCCCAGGTGATGCTACATCCAGTCGCGGGGGAAGGACTGTCGCCAGCTGCTCCTCCATAAGTCCCCCTCCCCTTTGTAACTGGTGGTCCTAGGAGCGTGAATATCCTGTTCCCCAACAGCCCTTAACTCAATGGCTTTGGCACCCGAGTTAGTTGCCTGTGGCTGCTGTAACAGATTACCATAAACAACACAAGTGTGTTCTCTCCCAGCTCTGTAGACCGGAAGTCTAAAATGGGTCACACCGGGCCGAGATCGGTGTCTGCAGGGCTGCATTCCTTCTGCCTACGTTCCTAGGCACATGTGTGACCCTTTCCTCCGTTTCCAAATCCCATCCCTCCAAGCTCCGCCTCCATCCCTGCATCCCCTCCTCAGGCTCTGACCCTCCTGCCTCCCTCTTAAAAGGACCCTGAAGATCACCAGGGCCCACCTGGATAATCCAGGCTGGCCTCCCCATCTCCAGGTCCCTCACTTAGCCATATTTGCAAAGCCCCTCTTGCGGTACAAGGGGACCTGTGATTACAGGTTCTGGGGCTTAGGATGGGCACCCGCCTTGGGGATGCTATTCAGCCGACTTCAACATCCGCTGCTGATCTTCATCTGAATGTGTTCATTCCAGGGGGATTGCACAAATGGGGACTTTCAAACCCATCGCCTTTCCCATATTGGCTGGATTGTTCTAGGAGGAAGTGCTCCCTCCTTCTAGGGCCGCCGTGGACTACACTGTTCATCCAATGCTCTTCATCCTATGTCTCAATTTTGGCCACCAGAGCCCCTTCCGCCTGGCCTTTTTGTCCTGTTGAGGCATCCCTGTCCGTCCTCAAGTGCGACCGCCCTCCTGGCGCAACGCGATCCATACTCTGGCTCATCCTGTGCCCACCTCGACCTAGATCTGGACTCAGGCCCCATTGTGCCGCACAGCTTCAGAAACCACCCGTGTGCCTGTGTGCTTGGGTAGCACCGATGCCAGCTCCTTTCAGTATTTAGACAGAAAATGGATTTTTTTGGAATTAAAAGTCATTGTTGCCGCTTCCTGTCCAAGCACAAGCCACCAAGAACCTTCTTTGTCTCCCGTTCCACATCCCTGTCTCCCGCCTCCCAGCGAGAGAAAGAGTCCTGGTTCCGAGGAAGACCACCAAGCTGCTGGGGGTGACCAGCCCTTAATCCACAGACAGTGGTTTCAGACAACCACAGCAGCGCCGCTGCTGCGACAAAGCCGGCCTGCGACACGGAGCTGTGGGTCCCCACAGCCAGAGGCCCCTTCGAAAGCCACTTCCATTCTTGTTTCCATCTGGTGTTGCTGTCAATTGTTTTAGGTTCATTGATTTCTGTTTGAATTCAATGTTCAATTTTTTTTTGTGCTTGTTGATTTAAATCCATTTCTGAACATGAAAACGTTTACGTGTTTCAAAAGTCAACACATATGTAAAGGATTCTCCGACTTCCCACTCCACCCAGTCCTCCCACCTGGTAGTCATTTATGTGTGTGTGTAGTTTCTGTATGTAGTTTACATGTGTGTGTAGCTCGTGTGTATGGTTTATATTGTGTGTACAGTTTGTGTGTGTGGTTTATGTGCAAGTGTATAGTTTGCATATGTAGTTTATATGTGTGTAGTCTGTGTGTGTAGTTTATGTGTGTATAGTTTGCATGTGTAGTTTATATGTGTGTGGTTTATGTGTGTATACTTTGTGTGTGTGGTTTATATGTATGTGTGTAGTTTGTGTGTGTATTGTTTATATGAATGGACAGTTTGTGTGTGAAGTTTATGTGTGTGTAGTTTGTGTGTGTGGTTTATATGGGTGTGTATAGTTTGTGTAGTTTGTATGTGTGTGTATAGTTTCTGTGTGCAGTTTATGTGTGTGTAGTTTGTGTGTGTGGTTTATATGTGTGTGTAGTTTGTGTGTGTATCATTTATATGAATGTGTAGTTTGTGAAGTTTATGTGTATGTAGTTTATGTGTGTGGTTTATGTGTGTGTAGAGTCTGTGTGTGTAGTTTGTGTGTGATTTATGTGTGTGTATAGTTTGTGTGTGTAGTTTATGTGTGTGTAGTTTGTGTGCGTGGTTTATATGTGTGTGTATAGTTTCTGTGTGTAGTTTATGTATGTGTAGTTTGTGTGGGTGGTTTATATGTGTGTGTACCATTTCTGTGTGTAGTTTACGTGTGTGTACTTTGTGTGTGTGGTTTATATGTGTGTGTATAGTTTGCGTGTATAGTTTATGCGTGTGTACTTTGTGTGTGTGATTTATATGTGTGTGTATAGTTTGTGTGTGCAGTTTACACGTGTGTACTTTGTGTGTGTGGTTTATATGTGTGTATAGTTTGTGTGTGTGGTTTATGAGTGTACTTTGTGTGTGTGGTTTACATGTGCGTGTAGTTTGTGTGTGTAGTTTATGTGTTTGTGTATAGTTTGCATATGTGGTTTATACGTGTGTGTGTAGTTTGTGTGTACTTTATGTGTGTGTACTTTGTGTGTGTGGTTTATATGTATGTATATGGTTTGTGTGTGTACTTTGTGTGTGTGGTTTATATGTGTGTGTGGTTTGTGTGTATAGTTTGTGTGTGCAGTTTACATGTGTGTACTTTGTGTGGTTTATATGTGCGTGTAGTTTGTGTGTGTGGTTTATGTGTTTGTGTATAGTTTGTGTATGTGGTGTGTGTGATTGTGTGTGTGGTCTCCATGTGCATGTGTGGTGTGACCGATGTGTGTGATTTGTGTGTGTGGTTTACATGTGCACGTGTGGTGTGTGTGATTGTGTGTGGTTTACATGTGCATGTGTGGTGTGTCTGATATGTGTGGTTTGTGTGTGGTTTAAGTGTGTTGTAGTGTGTGTGATTTGTGTGTGGTTTACATGTGCGTGTATGGTGCATGTGGTGTGTGATTGTGTGTGGTTTACATGTGCATGTGTGGTGTGTCTGATATGTGTGGTTTGTGTGTGG
>NW_026656053.1:5566-6229 GCF_009828535.3 Hylobates moloch
CTTTGTGTGTGTGGTTTACATGTGCGTGTAGTTTGTGTGTGTAGTTTGTGTTTGTGTATAGTTTGCATATGTGGTTTATACGTGTGTGTGTAGTTTGTGTGTACTTTATGTGTGTGTACTTTGTGTGTGTGGTTTATATGTATGTATATGGTTTGTGTGTGTACTTTGTGTGTGTGGTTTATATGTGTGTGTGGTTTGTGTGTATAGTTTGTGTGTACTTTGTGTGTGTGTTTTATATGTGTGACTAGTTTGTGTGTATAGTTTATGTGTGTGTGGTTTGTGTGGTTTATATGTGTATGTGTGGTTTGTGTGTGAATAGTTTGTGTATCATTTATAGGTATGTGTAGTTTGTGTGTGAAGTTTATGTGTATATAGTTTGTGTGTGTGGTTTATATGTGCACGTAGTTTGTGTGTGTAGTTTATGTGTTTGTGTATAGTTTGTGTATGTGGTTTGTATGTGTGTGTGGTTTGTGTGTAGTTTATGTGTGTACACTTTGTGTGTATGATTTATTTGTGTGTGTATAGTTTGTGTGTGCAGTTTACATGTGTGTACTTTGTGTGGTTTATATGTGCGTGTAGTTTGTGTGTGTGGTTTATGTGTTTGTGTATAGTTTGTGTATGTGGTTTATATGTGTGTGTAGTTTGTGTGTACTTTGTGTGTGT
>NW_026656054.1:0-6229 GCF_009828535.3 Hylobates moloch
AGTGGTGTTTGTAAAACAATTTGTGCCAGCTGACCAAGGACCACTGTTGCAGAAAGCAGCAAACTTGCATAAGATGTCACTGCCTCATAAGTTGGCTTTGAAAACTAGGAGCTTACTCTATAGTCTTATGAATCAAAAACATTGATAGATGTAGTATAAGATTACAATCATATTTTCCTTTTGACAGTCACATTATAAAGCACGATGTACTGCAATTAATCTCAGTTAGCTGATCACAATTAAAATTAATATTGTTTATTATTTTGCTGATAAACAATCATGACTCTCCTGTTCTGAAATGTGCAAGTAATTGTTGTAATTTTAATACAAATTTGCATATTATTACTAATTGATTTAATCTCATTGGATTTGGTTCACGGATCCAATTTATTAAAATATTGATAATGGAATAATGATTTGTCTCCCCATTTCATTTGCACTAAAAGCCACAATTCTTACAATGGTCTGCAAGCCCATCATGATCTGCCCCATGATAACCGCCAAAATTCTTTCATATCTTCACCCTTGATCTTACCAGTGGTCTTGGCCACATCACTGTCCTCGACATGCCAACATGCTGCTGTATTATGACCAAGACTCTACTTAATTCCTTGGCTTGGAAAGATAGCCCTGCATATATCCATTGATCAACTCATTCAACCTCCTCAAGTCTTTACTGAAGCCTCACATTCTCAATGAGACCTATTCAGTATTTCAAACTGCCTCCCAGCTGCAACACTCCAAAACCCCTTACTCTTCTGTGTATTTTTGAAAGGGTTTATTGAGATATAATTTACATAGTGTAGAGTGCACACATTAATGTGTACAAGTCAATGGCTTTTAGTATATGCACAGATAAGTGGAGCCGTCATCACAGCGAATTTTAGAGCATTTTCATCACTTCACAAATAAACCCCTGCTTCTTTAGCTGTTAACCTCCTATGCACCCATCCCCTACTCAATCCTAAGCAACACAAATCTGTTTTCTGTCTCTGTAGATTTTCCTATTCTATTTTCATCTAAAGAGAATCATACAATGGGTGGCCTTTTGTGCCTGGCTTCTTTCAGTTGGCATAATGCTATCAAGGTTCATGTACTTATTGGTACTTTATTTCTTTTCATAACTGTATAACATTCAAGTTCATGGATATAACATTTTGTCTATCCAATAATATTCTTATTGACATTCGAGTTGTGTTCAGCCTTTTGCTATTTTAAATACTGCTGCTAAAAATACTTGTGTACAATTTGTGTTTGAACACCTCTTTCCAATAATCTGGGTGTATACCTAGCAATACATTTCTAGGTCATATGACAATTCTATGTTTAATATATTTAGAAGCCATCAAATTATTTTCCAAAGTGGCCAGTTCTAGCCATAGAGTATCTAACTGTGGTTTTGATTTGTAGTCTCCTGATGAGTGATGCTATTGAATATCTTTTTATGGAATTGACCGTGGGTCTATCTTCTTGGGAAACATATCTATTCCTATCATTTATCAGTTTTAAGTTGGGATATTTGTTACTGAGTTAAAACAATTTTTCTATATTCAAGATACATATATATGAAGACATATAGATATGTGTTTTTCAAATATCTTCTCACAATTTTTGATCTGCCTTTTGACTTGCTTGGTTGTCTTTTGAAACACTAATGTCTTTAATTTTTAAGAAATTTTAAATATCTAATTTTTACTTTGTTGCTCATGTTTTTGGTGTTACAGCTATTTCTTTGCTAGATCCAAAATCCTGAAGATTTTCCCATACGCTTTATTCTGTCTCTTTCATGTATGTCTTTAATTCATTTGAGATAATATTTTTGTATGCTTTGGAGTAAGTGTTCAGATTTATTATTTTGCAAGTAGTGATCCACGTGTGCGTTGTTGACCCAGTTTGTTCAAAGACTGTCTCTTCCTCATTGAATTGCACATGGCACCACTGTAAGAATCCATTGACTATACATAGTTTTACAAGTGGACTCTCAATTCTCTTCCATTAATCTAGATAGTTTTCCTTCATCAGTATTGTGTTGTCTTGATTATTGATGCTTTGCAGTAAGGTTTGGAGCACCGCGGTGTGAATTATCCTAATATGTTTTCTTTTTTCAAGATTATTTTGGCTATTTTGAGTCCCTTACAATTCCATGTGTATTTTAGAATCAGCTTGTCAGTTTCTAGACAGAAGTCTGTTGGGATACTTGCAGGGATTTCATCAAATCTGTAGTTCAAATTGTAAAGTACTACAATAATAAATCTTCCAATTCATGGCTGTAAGATGTTTGCTAATTATTTAAATCTTCTTTAAATAATAATTTTTAATTTACAGAGTAAAATATTGTGTCACATTTTCCAAATTCATTATTATTTCTTTTTTTGATGCTACTGTAAATTGAAGTGTTTTCTTAGGGTTTTCATGGTAGATGTGTGCAATTGATTTTTGTATTTTTATCTTGTATGCTGTAATATTGCTGAACTAATTTACTAGTTCTGCCATTCAGTGGATTCCTTAAAATTTTCCATATACAAGAATGGTATTTCCAAATAAAGTTTTATTTCTTCCTGTTCAATATGGATGATTCTTATTTCTTTACTTACCGATTTGCCCTGCATAAAATCTTTAGTACAATGTTGACTAGAAGAGGTCAAAGTATATATCCTATTCTTATCTCTGACCATAGCGGGAAAGTATCCTTTCTTTCAACTTTGAGTTGAATGTTTGCTGTTGGCTCTTCACAAGTGCCATGTATCTGGTGTAGAAAGCTCTCTATTCCTGGTTCATTGAGTTTTTATTTTTATTTTTAATCATTAATGCATTTGGATTTTGTTAAATGTCTTTTCTGAATCTATCGAGATGATCATGCAATTCTTGTTTCTTATTCTATGGATAAGATGTATTACCGTAATGGATTTTTGGGTTCTTAAACCAATCTGGGATTACTAGTATAAATTTCACTTTGTCATAGTGTATAATTATTTTATATGTTGCTAGATTTGATATGTTAGTGTTTTTAAGGAATTTTGCATTTATACTTATAGTAGTTTTATTTTTCTATGCTATTTGGACTAATTTTTGTATCAAGGTAACACTGGTCCCACAGAATAAATTGGGAAGTGAATATTTCTCTTTTTGAAAAAAGTTAGTCAAGAATTAATATCAATTATTCAATACTAACAAATATTATTAAGGTTATAAATTATTAATTTCTCTAGCTTTTATTTTCTTCCTTCTGCTTGCTTTAGGTTTAGTTTGCTATTTTTTCCAGTGCCTTAATGTGGAAGGTCATCTTATCTCATCCTTTCATTTGTCTTTTCAGTTCTGAAAGAGTGTCTTTATAGCATCAGGTGAGCTCCTCAGGTTGGTAGTACTCCATGTTTATTGCTGTACAACAATGACAGGTAATATGTCCTGAAGACAATGGAAACTTAACATTCAAAATCCTCCTAGATAACATCTTATATGATATGTCTCTTCCTTTGATTGGTCCTAATTTCTACCCTTTCTCTATTATAAACCACGAGTACAATAGCATTCAGTGAGTTCTGTGAGTCTTTCTAGTAAATTCTTGAAAGTGAGGGTGTTCTGGGGAAACCTCTGAACTGGCAGTTGGTGTCAGAAGTAAGAATAGTCTTATATGGCCTCTTCCTTTGAACTTTGCAGCTGGACACAAACTCTGCACAATTCGGGCCAGAAGTCTCGTGTTGACTTTGCAGCCTAAAGTATCTTGTAGTTTGTCTAACCCTCAACAAATTTGCTTTCATCAAATATTGTATTTGTTACCCCGAAATTACCATCATGTTTTTTTCCTCCAAATAACTAACATTCAGAGAAATAGCCAGCTGGATCTGTAACTCAACAGAAACAAGTGATCCACATACCACATAAGAGGCTATTTCATTTTGCCTCCTTCCACCAAATCTTAGCAACCTCAACCATTGACATGAGACACTGTAGGCCTACCGGCTAAAAACAAACAAGTATCTTTTAAAAACACTTCACACTCCCGTTTGACAAATTTCCCAGCAAAGAGATGCCTACTTTCACTCTATGCAAGTGGCTCATATTCACGAAGTCTGGAGATATTATTCATGTAGTGTCAGAAAATCATCCCAGCAATGCCAGCACATTCTCCTTCCCATGATCTGCTTAGTTTGCAAACATATTCAGGCCATGGGTGAGAGATTTGTATTTCACAGTATGACAGTTTTATGGAGGACATTGAAACTTAGATTGAGCATTTTAGTACAGTCACACATCACTGAATGGTAGGGATATATTCTAAGAGATGCATCCTTGGGCAATTTCATCATTTTGCAAACATCAGAGAGAATATTACAAACACCTAGATTGTACAGCCTACCACGTCTAGGTGATACGGTATAGCCTCTCTCTCCTACGTTACAAACCTGTGTACTACATTACTGTACTGAATACTGCAGGCAATAAGAACACAGTGGTAAGAGTTTATGTATCTAAACATACTTAAACATAAAAAAAGTATGTAAAAATATGCATTATAATCTCATGGGACCACTTTTGTATATGTACTCCCTCTGACTGAAATGTTATTATGCATGACGTGACTCTGACAAAAATAAAATAATAAATTGTAAACAATGTACACATGTATCAAACATTAATATTATAAAAATAAACATATTTATTCAGCGTAATAATTTGTAATGATCACAAAATATTCACAGCTTGTATTTTAGTAGAGTTTCAAATGCCTAGTTTAATTACTATTTATTTCTTTGTGTATTTTAAACATGTATATAATAAATATTTTTCAGGTTCAACTATATATCCATCCCACTGGATCTTAAAAATATTAGTTAAAATCAATTAGTAAATTAATGTATATAAATACACATAAGTGTATCATTGAGTGTGTGTGCATGTATGTGTGTGTAAATGTAATTGTACGTGTGTGTAAATGTAATTGGATGCATCCTAATATTTACCCTTACCTACAAGATTTCCAAGATTCATTTATTATCTTTAGATGATGTGCATTTAAAGATTTACCAAATAAAAGTGTGATCCTGGAAAATATCAAGATGTTATTAAATTCACCTTGTGCACGTAACTGTTTCTTTCAATTTGTTTCTTGCAAAACTTGCAGTAATGCTCATGCACAAAATAATTGTCTAAATAAAATATAAAAACATTTTCTCAGTCATTAATTCTTAATAATTATTTCTCCCCAATAATTAATGGGAATTAATTCTTAATTCTTAATTATAGAATAATGTTGCCCTTCAGAGTTCTGAATCTTTTGCATGTTGTATACCTTTCACTAACTAGAACGACTTCTGAAATATTCGCATTAATTAATGTCACTCAGCAATTATTGATTTCAAAGAAATTAAATACCATTCCTATTCTGAATCACAAGGGTACTTTGGTATCTGATGATACAAAGCTCTTTGTATCATCAGCTACACTTTAATTACTTAATAAACATTTCTCTGTGTGAGAAAGATTGAGCACGTTATTGTGCTTCTTTAAGATGCTAGTTTTGCTTAATCTAGAGATAGGCAATGCTCCCTATAAGGGACAAAGAGAAAAATGAATGAGCAATAGAGATGTGACAGGCATGGAAAAAGACAATACATTTATAAAACAAATAGGGCCACAGACGACGATAATGGGGATCAAATCTTGAGATACTGACTCAGTTCATAACCGCACTGTATAATAGAGCAAATCATTTCTTAATTTTTTTACAAATGGAATTTAATTTAATTAAGATGAATAGTGTTTTAAACAAGGCAGGTCATCTTAAAATAAAATAGTGGAATAAAGTGATAAAACCAAGGTAAAAATCATAAAGATTTTATAAAGAACTTTTTGTCATGTAATTTAATATTTTTATTTAAAATCACCCAAATCAAAATAATTATATCTTAATTAACAAATAACCATCAGAAGTTAACTAATTTTTACTTTATAATACTAGGTTTAAAAATTCTTAACTATATTTTTAATCATATATGCTTATATATAAAATAGAGATAGGATATATATTTACATGTTCACAATATTATATTGTAATTGTTCCTGTGGATGTGGTTTTTTAATAGAATTAATAAGTACTTTTAAATATTTTCAATTTCAATGATATATATGTTTGATTTTTCTTTGACAAAGCATACATATATTGATAGGTAATAATGTGAAAATCTTCTAAAGACATTGCAGGAACATGAAAATATAATTAAATACTCAC
>NW_026656055.1:0-6227 GCF_009828535.3 Hylobates moloch
CAGCCATCCTGAGCCTCAGTTACATCATCTGCATAGTAGTGGTGGTTGTGAGGAATTCAGGAGCTGCAGCATAAGGGCTCGGCGGGTCCTAAGTGCTCAGTAAATGCCAGTGGTTCTTAAGGGTCTGAGCTCCCATTTTAGAGGTGAAGAAGCTGAGGCTCAGAGACAGAAAATGACTTGCCCAAGATCAGCCAGCTGGGAAATGACAGTGCCAGGGTTGGAGCCACGGTTGAGCTGGTTCCACAGGCCAGAGCTCATTCTGCCCTCTCCCCGGAAGACCTCCCACCCTTTCCCCATGTCTCTGCTTCCCCCTCACCCCAACTCCCCGCTGCCTTCTAGGATAAGTGTGAGCCACTGGAGAAGCAGCACGAGAAGGAGAGGAAACAGGAGGAGGGGGAATCCTAGGAGGACACAGCCTTGGATCAGGACAGAGACTTGGGGGCCATCCTGCCCCTCCAACCCGACACGTGTACCTCAGCTTTTTCTCTCACTTGTATCAATAAAGCTTCTGTGTTTGGAACAGCTAGGTTGTTAGTCATTTGTTCACTCATTCATTCTGAAGGCTGCCCTGAGTTCAACCCTGGCTGGGCACTGGATAAGACGCTGTCCCTGGTGGGAAGAGCCCCACACATGGCAGGATGGATGATGACAGGCACTGAGTGTTACGGGAGCCCAGCACTGTAGGAAGACGCTGTCTTCTGCAGGGTGAAAATCTGGGAAGGCTTCCTGGAAGGGGCATCTGAACCAATCTAGAAAGATGAGGAGCATAATATAACCTGTTGTTCCTGTGTACAATGTGTGATGATCAAATCTGGGTCATTTCCACCACCTCAAACGTTTACCATTTCTTTGTGTTGGGAACATTATCACACAGTTCCCCATAAATATGTACATTATGTGTCCATTTAAAATAATACAAGCAAACAAATGTGAATTTCTAAACTGAGACTACTGTAAGGCCTTTCTCCTAATAGTAAGATTGTAATAAAACTTCAACCAGTCATAAAAAAAAGATCCTTTTCTGTTTCTGCTGCAAGCAAGGAAATGAGAGGATGCATTTGAGTAACCTTGAGGCAGACCATAAACAGGAGTGGAGGTGTGATATGGTTTGGCTCTGTGTCCCCACCCGAATCTCACATGGAATTTTCAGCCCCATGTGTTGGAGGTGGGTCCCGGTGGGAGGTAATTGTATCATGGGGGTGGTTTCTAATGGTTTAGCACCATCCCCTGAGTGCTGTTTCTCACAGGATCTCATTGTTTAAAAGTGTGTAGCACCTCCCCCTTTGCTCTCTCTCTCCTGCTGTCTTGTGAAGAAGGGACTTGCTTCCTCTTTGCCTTCCACTATGATTGTAAGTTTCCTGAGGCCTCCCAGCCATGCTTCCTCTTAAGCCTGTGGAACTGAGTCAATTAAGCCTCTTTTTTTCATAAACTACCCAGTCTCAGGTAGTTCTTTATAGCAATGTGAGAACAGACTAATACAAGGTGGATGGGGTGGGGAGAGTTCAGGCATGTGGTTCCTATCACAAGGAGATTATTCCAGTATTACCATGGCCACTGGGGGAGGCACGTTATTGGGGGGACCAGGCCGGAGACAGGAAGGCCTGAGTGAAGGCTGCTTTGGACATCTAGGCAAGAAGTGGTTGCCTGGGCCAGGGCAAGGCAGGGAAGGGCTGGGGTGATGCAGAGGGCTTGGGGCCCAGGCCTGAGGGGCTGGGTGTCTCCATGGACGTGTCCTCAGGGTGCTCACCTGGGAGACCCAGAAGAAGGAGACAACACCTAAGGGTGAGGCTGGTCCCTGGAAATCAGTTGACATCTTGCAAATGTGGAACCCTGAGGTGGAGCCAAGCCCGAGGCACAGCCCACTCAGCGGCACAAGCCACAAAGGGCTGGCCTCACCCCCACCTGGGTGCTCATGATTGACAGCCTCTTGTAACATGAGAGAAGCAGCACCCCTCCCGTGGCAGAAAAGTTGGGCCTGAGGTGTTCCAGCAATTCCACATGTGCAGCTGCGTACACCATCCACGGTGATAGGACCATGAGCCCGAGGCTCTGACACCCCAGGGTCCAATCCTGTGTCCTCAGGCACCATCCCCCTTTGTACCTCCTGTCCCAACAGTCAAGATCCACAGGGCCAAGACTACAGCACCCTTTGCTCAGCACCCAAACCACTGCTGTGCCCACAGCATGGAGGCTGGGGACACAGAGCTGATGTCCTCAGAAGGCAAGTGGACAGAACAGCCTCTGGGGTCCCACAGCGGCCTGGAACTGAAGGCTCAGTACCTACAAGAAGTTTTTCCATTTCAGTGTTACTTTCAGTGAAACACCATTTTCAACCCCACTGAGGAGGATCCGCTAAAAAATGAAACAGAAATGAGTCGTGGTGGGCAGGGCAGGGAGAAGCAAGAGAGACGAGAAGTGGGGAACATGGAAGAAAAAGCCACGTGAAGAAGAAACCAGAGGTCAAGAGAAAAAGAATCATGGAGGTAGAGGGAGCAAAAAACACACATAACAAAGAATGTGGACTTTGGAGTCAAGTTAATGTGAGTTCAAACCCAGGCTCTCTCCCGAGCCAGTTTGGGCAGATGGCCCAGTGGAACCTCACTCTCCTCATCAGTAAAACGGGGGCAGAGTGAGGCTCTTGAGAGCTTGCACAGGGACAACGTGAAGCAGACAATGCTCAGTGTTTAGCACAGGAATCAGGGTCCAACAGGTGCTCCCTAAATAGCAGCTGCTGTTCACTGTCGAAAGGAGCACTGGAAGGCTGGGCGCAGTGGCTCACGCTTGTAATCCCAGCACTTTGGGAGGCTGAGGTGGGCAGATCACCTGAGGTCGGGAGTTCCAGACCAACCTGACCAACGTGGAGAAACCCTGTCTCTCCTAAAAATACAAAATTAGCCAGGCGTGGTAGCGCATACCTGTAATCCCAGCGATTCGGAAGGCTGAGGCAAGAGAATTGCTTGAACCCAGGAAGGGGAAGTTGCGGTGAGCCGAGATCAAGCCATCACACTCCAGCCTGGACAACAAGAGCAAAATAGCGAAACTCTGTCTCCAAAAAAAAAGAATACTTTCTGAAAGTATTTATTCATACAAATAAAGACTTGACACATGAGGCAGGAATGCAAATGGGCCATGGAATCACTCATTCCACAGTATATACCGAGTGCCCTTGAAGTGCTGGGCACTGCTCCAGGATTGGGGGTGTATTGGTGAAAGAGAAGCAAGCTGCCTGCTCAGATGGCAGGGAATGGGGGAAAACAGGGAGACAGTTTCCTGTTTGAGATGTTGGGAGATGGTTCAAGTAGTATATTTACTGGAAATAGACATTCGACTTGGATGTCCCTTTTTGGAAATGTGCCTGTGTCCAGGGCTGGGTTTGGACCCCATTGAACTTTGGCTCTGACACAGCTGTTGCCACACTCAGTGGAACTGAATCTATGTTTGTCTTCCCCGGCATCCCTCACCCCAACTCTCCCCTCCACAACATACATCCCATGCCAGCCTAGGGACTCTCAAAGCTGGCTTCATCATTAGGTTTGCAGCTGGGTCCCACTGAAGTAAATCTTGGCACTCAGAGGGATAGGAATTGAATGAAGACATGAGCTTACTGAGCGGGAGGCCTCTCTACGGAAATCTGTGGACTCACACGTTTACTAATGTTGCTGCAGCCCCGCACCCACCTTGGCCTTGGGCAGCCATACTCTAGGGCTTTTGTAACCTCTCCACATCAGAAACTCAAATTGGACCTGGGTTTGGAGGCGGTACTCTGAGCTGGCCTTCGGGGGAGGTTTTGTGCAAGGCATTTCCCAAGTGCTGGCAGGATTGTGTCACAGACACAAAGTAAACTTTGGCTGGGCTCCAAGTGACCGCCCACAGTTTATTATAAAGGTGACTGCACCCTGCAGCCACCAGCACTGCCTGGCTCCACGTGCCTCCTGGTCTCAGTATGGCGCTGTCCTGGGTTCTTACAGTCCTGAGCCTCCTACCTCTGCTGGAAGCCCAGATCCCATTGTGTGCCAACCTAGTACCGGTGCCCATTACCAATGCCACCCTGGACCGGGTGAGTGCCTGGGCTAGCCCTGCCCTGAGCACATGGGCAGCTGCCTCCCTTCTCTGGGCTTCCCTTTCCCTGCTGGCTGTGGTCGGACCCCCACGCCCAGCTCTGCCCTTTTCTCTTCTGGGTCCTCGGGGTGAAATTCTCACCAGCCCAGGGGACTCTGGAGGCACCCCCTGCCTCCAAACTCAGAAGCCTCACTGCAGAGTCCTTCACGGAGGACGGTTCTGTGCTGGGCCTGGAGGGGCTGCCTGGGGGGCAATCACTGATCCTCAGGGTGAGCTCCTGCATGCGCACTGCCCACCAGGGGCCTCATCTCCCCATTTGCAAAATCAGGGAGAGATCTGCCTGGGTCTCTTCCCGGCTGACAGTCAAAGATTCAGCATCAAGCCCCCAACACCAGCTCCCACCTTCTCCCCAGATCTCTGGCAAGTGGTTTTATATCGCATTGGCCTTTCGAAACGAGGAGTACAATAAGTCGGTTCATGAGATCCAAGCAACCTTCTTTTACTTTACCCCCAACAAGACAGAGGACACGATCTTTCTCAGAGAGTACCAGACCCGGTGAGAGCCCCCATTCCAACGCACCCCCATCTCAGCTTCTGGCCGGAAGACCTGAGCAAGTCCCTCCCTTTTCTTGGCCTTGGCCTTCCCATGGGTGGAACCGGGAGGGTTGGCTTTAATCTCCACCAGACTCTTGTCCCTGGACTGTGATGGGCGATTGGCCACTTCTCCTCGATAACATTACTGTTTTCCTTCTGCCTTCTGGTTGACTTTAGCCAGAACCAGTGCTTCCATAACTCCCGTTACCTGAATGTCCAGCGGGAGAATGGGACCATCTCCAGTTATGGTGAGGGCCAGCCCTCAGGCAGGAGGGTTCACTGTGGGAACAGGGCAGGCCAGCATAAGGTGGGGGCTAGATGTAGAGCCCTGGAGGCCTTGGGCACAGAGAAATAACCACTAACATTTTTGAGCTCTAACCATTTTTGAGCTCAGAAAAAAACCCTAAGAAGACATTGCGAGAATTAGATGAGGAAACAGAAGAACAGAGACCTCAAATAGTTTTCCAGAGGTCACACAGCTTATGACTAGAACTAGAATTGGAATGCCAGGCTGGCTTCAGACCTGCCTCTCTCTCATGCCCTCTTTAAGATCCTTTGGAAACCTATGGTAGAAGCCTGTATGTTGGAGAGGTGATGCCTTCAACTATGTCCCTCATCACCGCAGAGGTGGCACATAGCGGGGATCTGATGGAGCTGAACTGACACCATTTAGCGGCCCAAGCCTCCTCTCTGGGTCTCTTTTCCTCATCTGTAAAATGGGGAGAAAGGCCCTGACAGCCACGGTCTGTGTGAGGCTCCTGAGATCCCATGTACAGAAAGTGCTTGGCATGGAGCCGGGCATGCAGCAGGGGCTGGGCACACGGTGGCCCAAGGGAGCCCCGGGCCTTCGCTGATGGGCTGCGTGGCCCTGGACACACCTAGGCATCCCCACCGGTAAGATGGGCACCATTGTGCCATCCCATGTTCTCACCCAGAGGCTCTTTTTCTCTTCCAGAGGGAGGCCGAGAGCATTTCGCTCACCTGCTGTTCCTCAGGGACAACAAGACATTGATGTTTGGTTCCTACCTGGACGATGAGAAGAACTGGGGGCTGTCTTTCTATGGTAGGCATGCTTAGCAGCCCCAACTCATGCCCCACTCAGGCCTCACCCCCCATTCACCCGCCCCTAGGGCTGGGACCCTAGAACCCCAGCCCTCCCTGGCCTCCCGCCGGGCCCCACCGTGTCCCCAGTCAGACTCCTTGCTCCCCCTGCAGCTGACAAGCCAGAGACGACCAAGGAGCAACTGGGAGAGTTCTACGAAGCTCTCGACTGCTTGCGCATTCCCAGGTCAGAAGTCGTGTACACCGATTGGAAAAAGGTAAAATGCAAGGGATTGGGCAGTGGCCACCTTGTCCATGGCCCAACTTGGGCAGCCCCAGAGGCCCAGAGTGGGAGAGCTGCCAGCCAGGGCTGCACAGCTCGGCAGGCCTTCTGCTTTTAGGCACCTGCCTCACTGTAGGGACGACTGAGCTCTACAGAGGCCCAGGGGTGGTGGATGAGAGCCCAGGAAGGAGAAGTCCCTGTGAAACCAGGGAGGACCTCAAAGCTAACAGGAGGGAACAGCGTGAGCCAC
>NW_026656056.1:0-6226 GCF_009828535.3 Hylobates moloch
GGGTCTGCGTTCATTTGCTTCAGCCTCTGTGAGGAGGCACCACGAGGGGCGGCCTGTAAACAAGGACCCTGATTGCTCAAGATGCTGAAGGCGGGGAGTCCAAGCAAGGTACCAGCAGATTTGGCGCCTGGTAAGGACTGGTTCACAGCTGGAGCCTTCTCAGAGTCTTCACGTGATGAAGGGGATGAACAAACACTCTGGGGTCCCTTTGAAAAGCACTATTAATCCCATTCCGGAAGGCCACAACCTTACCACCTCTCAAAGGCCTCCTGACACCATCGCCTGTGGGTGAGGATTTCAGCGTGTGAATTTGGTGGGATGTAAACACTCAGGTCACAGCGCTGGGGCTGCTGTAGCAACATACCACAGATGGCGGCTCACGCAGCGGAACCGATTCTCTCTCAGCTTGTGTGGTGATCCCAGCTACTCCGGAGGCTGCGGTGGGAGGACCACTTGAGTGCAGGAGTTTGAATGTAGCCTGGGCAACATTGCGAGATCCCATTAAAAAAATCCAAACAAAAAGCTTTATTCTCTGTCTGGAGACCAGCGTCCGAGAGCTGGGTTTCAGCAGGGCTGGTTCCCGGAGGCCGTGAGGAGCCCGGGCCAGGCCTGTCCCCTTGGCTGGTGGAGCCGTCTCTTCTTCACCCAGGCCCTTCCTCCCCGTGCGGCCATGTCCACGTTACCCTCTGTTATGAGGACAGCAGTTGTTTTGGATCTAAGCCTGCTGTAATGACCTCACTCACTTAACTGATGACATCTGCAGTGTCCTATATGTAAATAAGGATGTGTTCTGAGCTCCTGGGGGTTAGGACGGCAGCTTGGATTCCTAGGGGATTAGATTGCACTCATGCGGAGGCCCTGGGGGCCGCACCTTGGCAAGGGGTTCCCATGGCCTGGCTGGTCTGCAGTCCTTGTGGTCAGCTGCACCCAGCCCTCCCGCAGAAGGGGCCCATGCACCCATGGTTTTATAGTGGTCAGGGGGTACCTGTTCAGAGGGCCCTGCTGTCCAAGGGGCATGGGCTCAGCATTGTCAGGGCCCGTGCCCTGTGTCCCTGTAGGATGCTGCTGGCCATCTCACCACTGAGGGGATGCCACCCAGCCCCCTCACCCTCAGCTGCTCCTTCCAGGAGCTTAAGGCCCGTAAAGTCTGCCCCAGTCGCTGGGGTCAGAGCCCACCCGGGGCTGGTTTTGAAGAAACACCAGTGCTTCTCCAAGGACACCCCGTGCACAGGTAGGAATGAAGCCCTCGTCCTCCCACAGCTGCGTGCCCCTCCTGCGCCGCATGTGTGGTTTTGCTCATGGCACCTGGCGTGGGCACCCTGGGAGCGGCAGCCAGGGCGTCTGGGAGAGAGCCAGCCCAGGGGGGACCCCACGATCTGGGAGGCCATGGATCCTGGTTGCGAGTTTTTGATTTTAACATTTGGTTTACTTGTTTTCAGACTTTTTTCCAAACAAATAATTTATCCGTATTAATGTAACTCTCCCTGTGGAATTTGTAGGACCTCAGTTTTCTTGACATTATGATCTAAGCAGATTATTGAACACACGTTTTAAATATCATGTTTTAAAACTGCCAAGTCATCATATAGATGTGCTTTAATAAAGAGGTCAGAGAGCTGTGGCCCACTGTAGTTCTTGTTTGTTTTTTTGAGCTGGAGTCTCGCTCTTGTTGCCCAGGCTGGAGTGCAGTGGTGCAATCTCGGTTCACTGCGACCTCCACCTCCTGGGTTCAAGGAGTGCTCCTGCCTCAGCTTCCCGAGTAGCTGGGATTACAGGCGCTTGCCACCATGCCCGGCTAATTTTTGTATTTTTAGTAGAGACGGGTTGAGGTTTTACCAGGTTGGCCAGGCTGGTCTCGAACTCCTGACCTCAGGTGATCTGCCTGCCTTGGCCTCCCAAAGTGCTGGGGTTATAGAAGTGAGCCACTGCGCCTGGCCTGTTTTTTTTTTTTTTTTTTTGAGATGGAGTCTCGCTCTGTCACCCAGACTGGCTCACTGCAAGCTCCGCCTCCTGGGTTCACGCCATTCTCCTGCCTCACCCTCCCGAGTACCTGGTACTACAGGCACCCACCACCACACCCGGCTAATTTTTTTTTATTTTTAGTAGAGACAGGGTTTCACTATGTTAGCCAGGATGGTCTTGATCTCCTGACCTCATGATCCGCCCGCCTCAGTCTCCCAAAGTGCTGGGATTACAGGCTTGAGCCACCGCACCCGGCCTGTTTTTTAATTGTGTTAAAATACCCATAACATAAAATTCACCATTTTAACCATTTCTAAGTGTGTAGTTCAGTAAAGTATATTCATGCTGCACAGCCAATCTCCAGAATTTTATCTTGCACAACAGAACCTCTGCGCTCCCACCTGCAGCACACAGGAGTTACAGTGTCTCTGCGTCCTTGCTGACACTCCGTACTTTCTGTTCCTGGCCGTCCTCTTGGAGTGAGGCGGTGCCCAGTGTGGGTCTAGTTTGCCTCTCCCAGTGGTTGGTGATGTTGAGCCTCTTGCACCTGTGGCCACTTGTGCGTCGGCTTTGGAGAAATGTCTACACAGGTCCTTTGCCTGTTTTGTAATTGAGTTCCTTGTTTCTGTGGTTGCATTGTCCTGTGGGGTAGTTGACCTGCACGCACCCTGTGAATTGATCCCACCTCTTTCATGTGGACCCACCGATTACCAGGTGGGAGCAGCAGGGGGCGTCCGAGAGCCCTGACCCCAGGCGGGAGGACAGATGCACATCCTGTGTCGGGGCCACATGGCCAGTGTTGGGGCCACGGAGTTGTGGGCAATTGTTTCTTTTTCTTTTACTTTCTTTGGTATCTTCCAAATCTTTATAAAAATTATTTAAGGAGAAGACTCATGTAGAACAGAAAGCATCGTGCCAGACAGTGCTTGGTACTTGCAAGAATGGCCGTGTCCCCAGGAGCTGGTGGACCAATCTGTCCTTGCTGCCACCCGTGCGGCCGCAGCGTGAGACAGGAGGGACCGGCAGGCATCATGCTTCTCGCCTAGATACTCCGGCCATGCCAGCCACCCCTTTGGCTCCAGCCCCATCCATCCAGCCCCTTCCCAGGGCTTCATCCTCTCACCCCCGCCTCCCTCCCCCTGTTTTCCTGCATGAGGCAAATCCTTGATGAGAGGAGGAGGCCGGGAACCCTGCCCCCTCCGTGTGAAGACGAGGGCAGCCCCTGCTGCTTTGTAGGGAAACCCTACCCAAGAGAAGCCCTGGCTCAGCAGGACGGAGCCCGGCCGTCCCGCCTCAGGGTGCCCTGGTGCCCAGAGAGGGCAGGGACACCCTGGCTCAGCAGGACGGAGCCCGGCTGTCCCGCCTCAGGGTGCCCAGAGAGGGTGGGGACACCCCGGCTGGGACAAAGTGCGCAGCTCTGCCCCTGCTCTGAAATGTCCGGGGCTCGGCCGCGCCCTCCGCTTTTTCAGAGCAACCTGTGGGCCCTGGCAAAGATAGGCCCCAGGCGAAGGAAAATCCCCCTCATTTTCTTAGCTTTTAGATTTTAAAAGGAGCAGTGGGGCCAGGTGGACTTGAAACTTTGTGGGTTTGTTTAAGATATAAATTCATTGAGCTTGAAGACGTTGTACTTGGAAGTGAACAGAACACACATGATTTATTCATGGATTTTAGCTGGCCTGTTTTTGTACAAAGGGAGCTTTTAAATTTAATTATTTTTAAGCATTAGAGGATGGTGTATCTGAGGCCGCTGGAGACGCTGGTCTTCAATGTGAGCAGGGAGGGCCTTCGGGACAGGGCTCGGGAGGAGGGGCTGGGTGGACCCCTGCTGGGCTGGAGGACACTGAGGGCGTCCGATCACCGCACAGTGGGCCCAGCTAGGGGGTGACCCTGAATTCCAGTCCCAGCGGACACATCTCTTGTCTGTCTTTAGCATAGAGGGCCCCAGGCCTCGGGCCCTGCCTCAGTTGCCTCCACGATGTCAGCTTCCAGGTGTGGGGACCGGGTGCCACCTCACCCCCCAGTTACACCCACACGAGGCCGCGGTGCCCAGTAGCACAGAGATGCCACGTGATGGGTGATTTTCAACAGGAACTCAAGAGAAAAGTTCATGCGTGTGAGGACAGAGCTGCAGCTTTCGCCCCAAGAGCGCTGGCAGGCGAGGAGGCAGGTGGCGAGGGCCCCACTGGCAGAGCTGCTGCCCTGAAAAGCGCCTCCTCCTGGTGGACGCCAGATGTGTGGTGTGGTCAGGTGTGGAGCATGGGCCCGCTGGCCTCGCTGCTTCCTGCATCCCATTTGCCAACCCTCACCTCCTGGCCCCAGCCTTGCTCTTGGGGGGCGGCTAGTGTCCTCTGGCCGCCCCGGGGCACGTCAGACCGCCTGGGTGTGGAGTGGGACGCTTGCCTTTTGTTGCCTGATGCTGCTTCGTGCGGGGACTCTGGGACGCTGTGACTTGGCTCTGGCCTGGCCCAGCCCCCAGTGTCTACTTCTCTGGAAGGTGAAAGGCAGGGTGGGGTCTCTTTGATGTGGGGCTGGAAGCTGCTCGGCCAGTCTCCCTGGAAAAGGCTCTGGTGACAGTCACTGCTCGCTGCAGTGGCCGTTGCCCTCCTCAAAGGTGAGGATGTCCAGGGGGCTGTTGGTGCAGGGCCGCTGGGACCTGTACCCCCTCTAAGCTGGGACTTCAGCCCCGCCTCTGCCCCCAAACGTGGTGGGCTGAGATGAGGGAGGCCCTTGGAAGAGCCCAGAGGAACCCCAGGGCCTCACAGAGGACCTGCTGCGTGTGGTGCCTCCTCCCTGCGGCCTGCCCCGCCTGTGCTTGCAGCTGCATCAGACACAGCCTGCCTTGGCGGGCAGGGGACG
The DNA here is from genome assembly GCF_009828535.3 of Hylobates moloch. Classification (NCBI taxonomy): domain Eukaryota; kingdom Metazoa; phylum Chordata; class Mammalia; order Primates; family Hylobatidae; genus Hylobates; species Hylobates moloch. The sequence goes on from NW_026656056.1 coordinate 4,819, forward strand.
AGCAGAGAATCCATGCATCGACGTGGAGGTCCGTGGCCATCATCACTGCAGCCTTCGGCCGGGCACTAAGGGCTGAGTGTGGGGCCAGAGCAGAGGGTGCCTGGAGCCAGACCAGCAGCTCTAGGCCCGGGGTGGAGGAAGTGCTGCCTGACACGTGTGTTTGCCCCCTACGGCACGTCCACAGCACCTGCCACTACACTTTGGGTGACCCTCCTGTTTGTCCTGTCCTAGTGCAGCCACATCCCTTGGGAACCTACTTGTCTCTGGAACCTTCTGCCTGATGCACAACCTCAGAGCCCTCCGTCACCATCCCTCCCCCATCCCGGGAGCAGCCCCCGTCCCCCGCACCTGTCTTGGACGGGAGCTGGAAGGGACGTGGTTCCAGTCCTGCTGTGCCAAGCCTGGTGACCCGAGGATACCCTCGGCCTCCCGGCCTCAACTCGTCTCCCACCATGATGATGCCTGGGATGCCGTGTGGTGCCCGCGGGCAGTGGCGGAGGCAGTGGCCCCAGCTCGTTGAACCTTGGGCACTGCCTGTTCTGAGGTGTCCACCGTGGCCCTTGCCGTCCAGCTTCTCTGCTGGCTCTTTTGGCCTTGGATTTGTTTCTGGAGCTGCAGAGTCACTTCTCTTAGAGCCTGGTTTTGGCGTCTCTCTCTCTTGCCTATAAAAAGCCCTGCCCTGGATTCCCTGCTCCATGCCAGTTCTCCCCCTGCCCCCGCCGGCGCGACACGGACACTGGCGCCCGAGTGACGCCTGTGGGTGATGCAGACACCGCCTGTCACCCCAGCCCCCCATGTGCTGCTCCGCCACACCCCAGGCCCCGTGGCAGGGTGGTGGTTTGGGCAGCCGGGTTTGCTGGTCCCATGGGAGTCCAAGCAACATCACCACTGGGTCCCAGGTCACCTCTGCCTGACCCTGGCTGTGCCGTCTCCCTGGGGCACCTGTGCTTCTGGCACCCGGGGTGGAGTCTGATTGTCTCCTTTCCAGACCCTTCTGGGTCTGCGGTGGCCTGGCTGGTTTCCCTGAGGTTGCCTCTGTAGGGGAGGGCCTGCCCTCCTGGCAGGGGCCCTTGTGTGCGTCCTGAGCTCACTGTGGTTTTGGAGGTGGCTGGGCAGTGGTGGGCAGATCCCCATGCTGTCCTCTGGCTTTGAGGTGGGCACGGCACACATGAGAGCTGAGCATTGGTGGAGGAGGCCACGACCGGTGCCCAGTGGTTGAGTCGCTGGTGCCCTCTGAGGGCCCAGGGAGTGAGGGACCCCCTGAAGAGGTAGGTGGGAGCCAGACCCTCCTCCCATGGATGCCTTTTCAAGTCCCTGTCAGTTGTTCAGACAAGAGGGGGAGGATTCGCACTTTCTGTCAGATGCGTGTGTCCTGCATGGGTGGTGCCGGCCGGCTGTGCCCAAAGTC
>NW_026656057.1:0-6225 GCF_009828535.3 Hylobates moloch
CAGCCATCCTGAGCCTCAGTTACATCATCTGCATAGTAGTGGTGGTTGTGAGGAATTCAGGAGCTGCAGCATAAGGGCTCGGCGGGTCCTAAGTGCTCAGTAAATGCCAGTGGTTCTTAAGGGTCTGAGCTCCCATTTTAGAGGTGAAGAAGCTGAGGCTCAGAGACAGAAAATGACTTGCCCAAGATCAGCCAGCTGGGAAATGACAGTGCCAGGGTTGGAGCCACGGTTGAGCTGGTTCCACAGGCCAGAGCTCATTCTGCCCTCTCCCCGGAAGACCTCCCACCCTTTCCCCATGTCTCTGCTTCCCCCTCACCCCAACTCCCCGCTGCCTTCTAGGATAAGTGTGAGCCACTGGAGAAGCAGCACGAGAAGGAGAGGAAACAGGAGGAGGGGGAATCCTAGGAGGACACAGCCTTGGATCAGGACAGAGACTTGGGGGCCATCCTGCCCCTCCAACCCGACACGTGTACCTCAGCTTTTTCTCTCACTTGTATCAATAAAGCTTCTGTGTTTGGAACAGCTAGGTTGTTAGTCATTTGTTCACTCATTCATTCTGAAGGCTGCCCTGAGTTCAACCCTGGCTGGGCACTGGATAAGACGCTGTCCCTGGTGGGAAGAGCCCCACACATGGCAGGATGGATGATGACAGGCACTGAGTGTTACGGGAGCCCAGCACTGTAGGAAGACGCTGTCTTCTGCAGGGTGAAAATCTGGGAAGGCTTCCTGGAAGGGGCATCTGAACCAATCTAGAAAGATGAGGAGCATAATATAACCTGTTGTTCCTGTGTACAATGTGTGATGATCAAATCTGGGTCATTTCCACCACCTCAAACGTTTACCATTTCTTTGTGTTGGGAACATTATCACACAGTTCCCCATAAATATGTACATTATGTGTCCATTTAAAATAATACAAGCAAACAAATGTGAATTTCTAAACTGAGACTACTGTAAGGCCTTTCTCCTAATAGTAAGATTGTAATAAAACTTCAACCAGTCATAAAAAAAAGATCCTTTTCTGTTTCTGCTGCAAGCAAGGAAATGAGAGGATGCATTTGAGTAACCTTGAGGCAGACCATAAACAGGAGTGGAGGTGTGATATGGTTTGGCTCTGTGTCCCCACCCGAATCTCACATGGAATTTTCAGCCCCATGTGTTGGAGGTGGGTCCCGGTGGGAGGTAATTGTATCATGGGGGTGGTTTCTAATGGTTTAGCACCATCCCCTGAGTGCTGTTTCTCACAGGATCTCATTGTTTAAAAGTGTGTAGCACCTCCCCCTTTGCTCTCTCTCTCCTGCTGTCTTGTGAAGAAGGGACTTGCTTCCTCTTTGCCTTCCACTATGATTGTAAGTTTCCTGAGGCCTCCCAGCCATGCTTCCTCTTAAGCCTGTGGAACTGAGTCAATTAAGCCTCTTTTTTTCATAAACTACCCAGTCTCAGGTAGTTCTTTATAGCAATGTGAGAACAGACTAATACAAGGTGGATGGGGTGGGGAGAGTTCAGGCATGTGGTTCCTATCACAAGGAGATTATTCCAGTATTACCATGGCCACTGGGGGAGGCACGTTATTGGGGGGACCAGGCCGGAGACAGGAAGGCCTGAGTGAAGGCTGCTTTGGACATCTAGGCAAGAAGTGGTTGCCTGGGCCAGGGCAAGGCAGGGAAGGGCTGGGGTGATGCAGAGGGCTTGGGGCCCAGGCCTGAGGGGCTGGGTGTCTCCATGGACGTGTCCTCAGGGTGCTCACCTGGGAGACCCAGAAGAAGGAGACAACACCTAAGGGTGAGGCTGGTCCCTGGAAATCAGTTGACATCTTGCAAATGTGGAACCCTGAGGTGGAGCCAAGCCCGAGGCACAGCCCACTCAGCGGCACAAGCCACAAAGGGCTGGCCTCACCCCCACCTGGGTGCTCATGATTGACAGCCTCTTGTAACATGAGAGAAGCAGCACCCCTCCCGTGGCAGAAAAGTTGGGCCTGAGGTGTTCCAGCAATTCCACATGTGCAGCTGCGTACACCATCCACGGTGATAGGACCATGAGCCCGAGGCTCTGACACCCCAGGGTCCAATCCTGTGTCCTCAGGCACCATCCCCCTTTGTACCTCCTGTCCCAACAGTCAAGATCCACAGGGCCAAGACTACAGCACCCTTTGCTCAGCACCCAAACCACTGCTGTGCCCACAGCATGGAGGCTGGGGACACAGAGCTGATGTCCTCAGAAGGCAAGTGGACAGAACAGCCTCTGGGGTCCCACAGCGGCCTGGAACTGAAGGCTCAGTACCTACAAGAAGTTTTTCCATTTCAGTGTTACTTTCAGTGAAACACCATTTTCAACCCCACTGAGGAGGATCCGCTAAAAAATGAAACAGAAATGAGTCGTGGTGGGCAGGGCAGGGAGAAGCAAGAGAGACGAGAAGTGGGGAACATGGAAGAAAAAGCCACGTGAAGAAGAAACCAGAGGTCAAGAGAAAAAGAATCATGGAGGTAGAGGGAGCAAAAAACACACATAACAAAGAATGTGGACTTTGGAGTCAAGTTAATGTGAGTTCAAACCCAGGCTCTCTCCCGAGCCAGTTTGGGCAGATGGCCCAGTGGAACCTCACTCTCCTCATCAGTAAAACGGGGGCAGAGTGAGGCTCTTGAGAGCTTGCACAGGGACAACGTGAAGCAGACAATGCTCAGTGTTTAGCACAGGAATCAGGGTCCAACAGGTGCTCCCTAAATAGCAGCTGCTGTTCACTGTTGAAAGGAGCACTGGAAGGCTGGGCGCAGTGGCTCACGCTTGTAATCCCAGCACTTTGGGAGGCTGAGGTGGGCAGATCACCTGAGGTCGGGAGTTCCAGACCAACCTGACCAACGTGGAGAAACCCTGTCTCTCCTAAAAATACAAAATTAGCCAGGCGTGGTAGCGCATACCTGTAATCCCAGCGATTCGGAAGGCTGAGGCAAGAGAATTGCTTGAACCCAGGAAGGGGAAGTTGCGGTGAGCCGAGATCAAGCCATCACACTCCAGCCTGGACAACAAGAGCAAAATAGCGAAACTCTGTCTCCAAAAAAAAAGAATACTTTCTGAAAGTATTTATTCATACAAATAAAGACTTGACACATGAGGCAGGAATGCAAATGGGCCATGGAATCACTCATTCCACAGTATATACTGAGTGCCCTTGAAGTGCTGGGCACTGCTCCAGGATTGGGGGTGTATTGGTGAAAGAGAAGCAAGCTGCCTGCTCAGATGGCAGGGAATGGGGGAAAACAGGGAGACAGTTTCCTGTTTGAGATGTTGGGAGATGGTTCAAGTAGTATATTTACTGGAAATAGACATTCGACTTGGATGTCCCTTTTTGGAAATGTGCCTGTGTCCAGGGCTGGGTTTGGACCCCATTGAACTTTGGCTCTGACACAGCTGTTGCCACACTCAGTGGAACTGACTCTATGTTTGTCTTCCCCGGCATCCCTCACCCCAACTATCCCCTCCACAACATACATCCCATGCCAGCCTAGGGACTCTCAAAGCTGGCTTCATCATTAGGTTTGCAGCTGGGTCCCACTGAAGTAAATCTTGGCACTCAGAGGGATAGGAATTGAATGAAGACATGAGCTTACTGAGCGGGAGGCCTCTCTACGGAAATCTGTGGACTCACACGTTTACTAATGTTGCTGCAGCCCCGCACCCACCTTGGCCTTGGGCAGCCATACTCTAGGGCTTTTGTAACCTCTCCACATCAGAAACTCAAATTGGACCTGGGTTTGGAGGCGGTACTCTGAGCTGGCCTTCGGGGGAGGTTTTGTGCAAGGCATTTCCCAAGTGCTGGCAGGATTGTGTCACAGACACAAAGTAAACTTTGGCTGGGCTCCAAGTGACCGCCCACAGTTTATTATAAAGGTGACTGCACCCTGCAGCCACCAGCACTGCCTGGCTCCACGTGCCTCCTGGTCTCAGTATGGCGCTGTCCTGGGTTCTTACAGTCCTGAGCCTCCTACCTCTGCTGGAAGCCCAGATCCCATTGTGTGCCAACCTAGTACCGGTGCCCATTACCAATGCCACCCTGGACCGGGTGAGTGCCTGGGCTAGCCCTGCCCTGAGCACATGGGCAGCTGCCTCCCTTCTCTGGGCTTCCCTTTCCCTGCTGGCTGTGGTCGGACCCCCACGCCCGGCTCTGCCCTTTTCTCTTCTGGGTCCTCGGGGTGAAATTCTCACCAGCCCAGGGGACTCTGGAGGCACCCCCTGCCTCCAAACTCAGAAGCCTCACTGCAGAGTCCTTCACGGAGGACGGTTCTGTGCTGGGCCTGGAGGGGCTGCCTGGGGGGCAATCACTGATCCTCAGGGTGAGCTCCTGCATGCGCACTGCCCACCAGGGGCCTCATCTCCCCATTTGCAAAATCAGGGAGAGATCTGCCTGGGTCTCTTCCCGGCTGACAGTCAAAGATTCAGCATCAAGCCCCCAACACCAGCTCCCACCTTCTCCCCAGATCTCTGGCAAGTGGTTTTATATCGCATCGGCCTTTCGAAACGAGGAGTACAATAAGTCGGTTCATGAGATCCAAGCAACCTTCTTTTACTTTACCCCCAACAAGACAGAGGACACGATCTTTCTCAGAGAGTACCAGACCCGGTGAGAGCCCCCATTCCAACGCACCCCCATCTCAGCTTCTGGCCGGAAGACCTGAGCAAGTCCCTCCCTTTTCTTGGCCTTGGCCTTCCCATGGGTGGAACCGGGAGGGTTGGCTTTAATCTCCACCAGACTCTTGTCCCTGGACTGTGATGGGCGATTGGCCACTTCTCCTCGATAACATTACTGTTTTCCTTCTGCCTTCTGGTTGACTTTAGCCAGAACCAGTGCTTCCATAACTCCCGTTACCTGAATGTCCAGCGGGAGAATGGGACCATCTCCAGTTATGGTGAGGGCCAGCCCTCAGGCAGGAGGGTTCACTGTGGGAACAGGGCAGGCCAGCATAAGGTGGGGGCTAGATGTAGAGCCCTGGAGGCCTTGGGCACAGAGAAATAACCACTAACATTTTTGAGCTCTAACCATTTTCGTGCTCAGAAACAACTCTAAGAGGACACTGTGAGAATTAGATGAGGAAACAGAAGAACAGAGACCTCAAACAGTTTCCCCGAGGTCACACAGCTTATAATTAGAACTAGAATTGGGACTCCAGGCTGGCTTCAGATCTGCCTCTCTCTCATGCCCTCTTTAAGATCCTTTGGAAACCAATGGTAGAAGCCTGTATTTGGAGAGGCGGTGCCTTCAACTACATTCCCCATCACCGCAGAGGTGGCACATAGCGGGGATCTGATGGAGCTGAACTGACACCATTTAGCGGCCCAAGCCTCCTCTCTGGGTCTCTTTTCCTCATCTGTAAAATGGGGAGAAAGGCCCTGACAGCCACGGTCTGTGTGAGGCTCCTGAGATCCCATGTACAGAAAGTGCTTGGCATGGAGCCGGGCATGCAGCAGGGGCTGGGCACATGGTGGCCTAAAGGAGCCCCGGGCCTTCGCTGATGGGCTGTGTGGCCCTGGACACACCTAGGCCTCCCCACCGGTAAGATGGGCACCATTGTGCCATCCCATGTTCTCACCCAGAGGCTCTTTTTCTCTTCCAGAGGGAGGCCGAGAGCATTTCGCTCACCTGCTGTTCCTCAGGGACAACAAGACATTGATGTTTGGTTCCTACCTGGACGATGAGAAGAACTGGGGGCTGTCTTTCTATGGTAGGCATGCTTAGCAGCCCCAACTCATGCCCCACTCAGGCCTCACCCCCCATTCACCCGCCCCTAGGGCTGGGACCCTAGAACCCCAGCCCTCCCTGGCCTCCCGCCGGGCCCCACCGTGTCCCCAGTCAGACTCCTTGCTCTCCCTGCAGCTGACAAGCCAGAGACGACCAAGGAGCAACTGGGAGAGTTCTACGAAGCTCTCGACTGCTTGCGCATTCCCAGGTCAGAAGTCGTGTACACCGATTGGAAAAAGGTAAAACGCAAGGGATTGGGCAGTGGCCACCTTGTCCATGGCCCAACTTGGGCAACCCTAGAGGTTCAGAGTGGGAGAGCTGCCAGCCAGAGCTGCACAGCTCGGCAGGCCTTCTGCTTTTAGGCACCTGCCTCACTGTAGGGACGACTGAGCTCTACAGAGGCCCAGGGGTGGTGGATGAGGGCCCAGGAGGGAGAAGTCCCTGTGAAACCAGGGAGGACCTCAAAGCTAACAGGAGGGAACAGCGTGAGCCAC
>NW_026656058.1:0-6224 GCF_009828535.3 Hylobates moloch
CATCCATGTCCCTACAAAGGACATGAACTCATCCTTTTTTATGGCTGAATAGTATTCCATGGTGTATATGTGCCACATTTTCTTAATCCAGTCTATCGTTGTTGGACATTTGGGTTGGTTCCAAGTCTTTGCTATTGTGAATAGTGCCGCAATAAACATACGTGTGCATGTGTCTTTATAACAGCATGATTTATAGTCCTTTGGGTATATACCCAGTAATGGGATGGCTGGGTCAAATGGTATTTCTAGTTCTAGATCCCTGAGGAATCACCACACTGACTTCCACAATGGTTGAACTAGTTTACAGTCCCACCAACAGTGTAAAAGTGTTCCTATTTCTCCACATCCTCTCCAGCACCTGTTGTTTCCTGATTTTTGAATGATGGCCATTCTAACTGGTGTGAGATGGTATCTCATTGTGGTTTTGATTTGCATTTCTCTTACATGTTAGACCTAAAACCACAAAAACCCTAGAAGAAAACCTAGGCAATACCATTCAGGACATAGACATGGGCAAGGACTTCATGTCTAAAACACCAAAAGCAGTGGCAGCAAAAGCCAAAATTGACAAATGGGATCTAATTAAACTAAAGAGCTTCTGCACAGCAAAAGAAAGTACCATCAGAATGAACAGGCAACCTACAGAATGGGAGAAAATTTTTGCAACCTACTCATCTGACAAAGGGCTAATATCCAGAATCTACAATGAACTCAAACAAATTTACAAGAAAAAACAAAGAACCCCATCAAAAAGTGGGCGAAGGACATGAACAGACACTTCTCAAAAGAAGACATTTATGCAGCCAAAAAACACATGAAAAGAATGCTCGTCATCCTATTTTTTTTTAAATCAACCATTTGGACTCATACAGAATGACATTTTAGGATAAAAGTAAATAATCAATATTTTAAGCTTTTTCAATATTAAACAATGCCATTAATAAATGCAATGTCCAGATTAAATGTCTTTCCTGATATAAAGTATTTTTAAAGCCAGCTAACTTCTGGTTGCTAAATGACCTAAAGAGTGAGGATTTTAAGAAAACCAAATATTTTACAAAGAAAACAGAGAAAATATTTATAACCATAGTAGCAGCTTAATTTAAATTTGGTATTTTATATATTATTTCAGATTCATGATCATTTACAGAATCACATTATTGATTACTTTTAGGAGGCAATAAACAGTTATGCAAATGAAGGCAAATTGTCTCATGTTCACACAACACTGGGTTACAGCTAACTATAGGGAGACTGGTTAAGCTGGTGGAGAACTCAGATTCAATACTTAATCAGAATGTTCATTAGGAAAATATATGGTCTTAAGAATTTGATTATTAAATCACTTTGTTGCTAATAGTACTTACTCCATTCATTCAACACTATATATATATATATATTTTTTTTTTTTTTTTTTTTTTTTTTACCAGAAATGGGCAATATGTTGCAGGTATAGAAGGTATGTTAGAGAAACAAGATATACTAAGTCTCTGCTCTCATTGTGCCTACTTTCTAATAAGAAGGAAAAAGAAAGGAAGTAAGGAAAAGAAGATAAGTAGTGAGTAAGAATTAACAAATACTTGTATTGAGTTTATTGAGTCTGTGGAAGGCTGATTGCCTCTTCACAGCTATATCCACTGTGAATTTTTAGCCAAACATGCAGTGGCAGGCCCAAGAGATTATGGTTTAGGTGGGTCAATGGTTAGGAAGAAGAGCAGAATTCAGAAATGAGTGAGGATAAATTGGGACGCACAGGTATCTCCAATTTGTCTTTCACTGCCTGTAACTGTGATGATCTTTAGGGACGGATTGCTCCTGTTTCACTGGTCCAAATCTCATGCAAATTTCTCTTGTGGCCAGCTACACACTGGCATCATATAGAGAAGATGATTCAGGAAATGTTGGAGTACACACAGTTTCACTGTTATTTATTCTATGTAATATTTCCTATTTATAATGTTTTACTTCAAAACAAAGATATGGGCAAAAATACTTCAGGAAATTATGTTAAATATCAATGTCAGTATTTTTTAAGTCAGCACAGAACTATGAAGTTATAAAAACCTTTTTGAGTCTTCTCTTGATGTTGTATGTATCTCTGCTTATTTACCTAGTGCTTTGGACTCGGCAAACATAATTTCAAGTTCTTATATAAAGTCCCCACAGAGTAGTGGCAATTTATCAGAGCATTTTTTTCTCACCTTTTTAAAAAACAGTAAGTGAAATGAAGAGAATTATGATGGCGTATGCCACAGTCATGTTAGTGAGTCCCCACAAGATGTTAGCCAGACGACTGCTCTACTCACTAGCCCATAGCAATGAAGACAATGTTCTCTGATTCAGGAAGTAGGAACGCATATCAAAGGATATGATCAGTTGATCTGCAAATTTAATGTTTATTGTCCTTCTTAAATGTATTGAACAGATCCATGCAATTCATATTATTTTTTAAGAACTGTCAACCACATCCTTAAACTCTGGCAATCTTCATAGCATAAAAAATAACCCATTGCACCCTTTAAACTAAAAGAGAAGGCTTGTGCATGATTTAATAAATGTGATTTTGGATGTCTAAGCATGAATTAACTTTATTTTTGTAATTCTCTGAAGCTCAGCTATGCCATTGACATTATTTTATTCTCCAATAATCAATAGCTAGCGCCAACCAGTTTGATTTTTTCATATGATTCATCTCTTGTATTTACACAGTGCTTATAGAAAACAAAGTAATTTGAATTGGAAAGGTATTTGATATTGAAGACAGAGCCTTAAAATTGATTAGTAGTTAAAGCACATTGACTTTTTTTTATATTTTCAAATCTAATATCACCAGAATCCTATAAGAGAATATTCATACCAATGAAACACTTTAAACTGGCCATTGCTATAAAATTGAAATGGAGAAATACAGTTTTTACTTCAAAGGAATTTCTACCTTAAGGTCAGTCTAAAAGCATTTTTTCTCTACATGTATTAAGTAGATTTAGAGTGCATCATTAAAATGAAAGTAACCTCAATATATCATCTTTAGAAGTGGATGGAAAAATGCTTTAAGAGGATCTAAATTGCATATTAAAGAAACCAACTTTATTAAATTATGAGGCTTCAAATTAAAAGGTATTTCAGCAAACTTGCTAGTTAGATTCTTACTGAGAAACTCTTTAGTTCACAGCTGGAAATCACTATGCATTGTGCCTGTATTAAAAAAAATTTCCCTACAGGATGTTGGCAGTGTCCCTTCCTGAAGTAAAAAGAACCTATCCAATAGCTGTTTTGACATAAAATTCTTATTAAGAAAATTTATATTTGAAAAAGTTTAATATGGAAGTGATTACACCAGAGAAAACAAACTTTTCAATAAGTTTAGTCTGCTATTTTTGTAAAACTCATTCTGACTTACAATTACAGTTACATATGGCATAGTGACAATGACAATAAAGAGGGCTTCATCAATACTGAAGTAGACTGAGCTGGATTATTATTTAGACAATTTTTTTTAAACTGTGTCAGATTTACTTTCTTCATTCATAAAATATGGACTAATTCTAACTCAATTGTAACTGTTGTGAAGATTAAGTAGCATAATCCTTGAGAAAATACATAGCATCTATCGATATATAGTGTATATACACTAGATGATTATTACATTCCCTTATTTGTTGAGGTTTATTCATTATGGCACAATTTACAAAGTTAATTTATTTATAATACTTGCTTCTAATGAATCACTCAAATATAAAAAGTATCAATAGTAACTCTGAAAACAAATGTCAGGTTGCTTTTTATGCAACTCAGTTTTGTTTCTAATATGCCAAAATTGTTTCCTTCCAGGAGAAGAAAAGCTTCCTTCTGTAGAATAGAGAAAATATTAGTTTCTAAAACCTGTATTCCCGATTAACTACCACCAATATGGCAATACCTAAAATTATTTGACCAAATAATTTTGTAACCCATTTCTTCTATTATATTCATGTCTCTCACCATCACCTCTACTGGCTTCAGACCAAGTCTTAACTATCTCCTTGGCTTGACTAAACTTTAGACAAATTTCCTCCTAATCATAGGCCAGCAACCTTCCTTTCCTTAGAGTACTTACTTTAAAAAGCTTGTACTTGCAAATTATTTATCTGCCTCTTTAAAGTGTAGACACAGCTCCCAACCTCCTGCCCATTTTATAAACCAGTAATGTCTTTCTCCAGGACCTGGGAGTCATCCCTTTCAAATGTAAGCATCAAGGAAGGTAGCTTTCTTCTCTTTCAGCCTCTGTGGAAGGGTAGCAGCCTAACTTGCTAAGTGCCAATTAGCAAACACAAATAGCCTAATCACAAAGAAAAACATTTGCAAATTCAGAAGTGACTCATTCAAGGTGCTAGACACACCCAATTGACCAACTTCCCCAATAATACCCTCCAGCTCACCCTGCACTTAAAAACACTCCCACCTTTTGTTTTGGTGGAGTTGCTTTCCATCTCTCTCCCTGGTACAATTGTCTTGAATAAAGTTGTCCTTGGCTGTGTAACTCTCTCAACTGCAAGTTTTCTTTGACAGATTCCTCTTTACCAAGTTTAAGTTCTCTGGTTCATCATTAAAATTACACTATTGCCAATTCCTAAATTCATGTGTGTCTATTTTGCCCAAACTTCATATCTGGATAATCCATTTCTCTAACTGCTCTGGTTGAAGAAAAACACACAGCCAGCTGATTCACTTCACTCTAGCTGCTGACTTCAAGTCTGGGAATACTGTTTCATCCCTTTGCTTGCCTTAAACGTCCCACACCTTTTTGCCCACAAGCATTCCACAGAGAAAATAGAAGCAATCAGAGAAAATGTCCACCAGCTCTGACCTCCATATCAATCTACTAACCTGCATCTGAGACCTTATACTTTGTCCTTCCTGATGCTATTTTTAATAAGTTAGCAATGCTTATACCTCAGGCAACCCCTTCACTTGTGCCCCAAATCTATTTCTACCCCATCTACTCAAGAACGTAGCTCTGGAAACTCTCCCATCTGTATGCCATGTTAGCAACTTTTTCTAATCTACTCAACCAGCCCAATCACCATGCAACATGTTGTACATATTTCCATTTTAATCCCAAATCTTCTTCCAGATACTGCAACAAATTTCAGCTCCTTTTTTCAGCAAGTATTGGGAAGGTGTTTACAGTCTCTCTCCTCCCATTCTCTTTTAAAATTACCATACTCAGGTTTTAGCTCCCACCCACCAAAATTATTGTGTAGGCCACAAATAAACTTTTAAATCCAATTCTAAATTCTAGATTTATTTGACTAACCAGCAGCATTTGGCATAACTAATAATTTCCACACTTTCTTCATATGTTTTAAAGAACACCAAACTATTTCGTTTTCCTCTTAAATAACTGGCCCGTTTTTCCTTTACTGGTTCTTTCCATCCCTCCACTGCTTAATTAGTGTGACTAGGTTCAATTTTCAGCCCTCTTCTCTTCTTTAATTGAACTCATTCCCTAGGTGATCTCGTCTAGTTTCATGGCACTGAATATTATCTAGATGCAAACACTGAAGCAGTTTTTTTCTCTAGCTGAGACTTCTCCACTAACTTCAAAATATTTGTCCAACTACTTCCTAGACATTTTCATTTGGCTATTCAATGGAAATCTCAAGCATAACATACTAAACTCCAAACTCTGGATCTTTACCTCAAACACACAACTTCCCAGTCGTAACTGTCTTCCCAGTGGTCACTGTCTCTGTCAATGTCATTGTTCCAGTTGTTGCTGGAAGAGAGGTGGGGGCATGACATTAGACTTAATCTTGATTCCTGTCTTTCCCTACTTCATAGAGTGATTCTTTGAAAATATAAGATATTATAAATTTGCACGTAATATGTCAATAGCTTTCTTCCCCATTTGGAGTTGATGTCAAAAACCTCATGATGACCTGAAGGCCCTACCTGGCCTGGTCTCTCAGTTGCCACTGTGATCTCATCTAATGCTCTGTAATCTAGCCACATGTGTCAACTACCTGATTCTTCACATATGATAGGCATGCTCCTGCTTCATTACTTTTTTTATTATTATTATTATACTTTAGGTTTTGGGGTACATGTGCACAATGTGCAGGTTTGTTACATATCTATCCATGTGCCATGTTGGTGTGCTGCACCCATTAACTCATCATTTAGCATTAGGTATATCTCCTAATGCTGTCCCTCCCCCCTCCCCCCACCCCACAACAGTCCCC
>NW_026656059.1:0-379 GCF_009828535.3 Hylobates moloch
GTATGTCACTAGCAAATGCAAAACTGTAACGGGGGCCAAGGACTTGAACTTATTTTCCCTGTATTCCAGGGGCAGGGACAAGATCTCCTCAGCATCTGGCCCCAAGGAGGTCAAACATAGCTCTGCATCCTGTGGGCCTTGAGTGGAAACTGATTCAACCATCACTTACGGCTGCAGAAACAGCGTGTGCCAGAACAGTGTGACTGTATTAACATCTTGCCCCACAATTTCCTTCCAATGTTCTTCCCAGAAATTGCTCTAAAACTCCAGGTCCCCATGGAAACCTCAGGAGAGATTGCCTATTGACTCTAAGTGAAGTTCTGCTACAACTGCTCCCTTGATAATAAATGGATGCATTTTTTTTTTTTTTTTTTTTTTT
>NW_026656059.1:435-6223 GCF_009828535.3 Hylobates moloch
TTTTTTTTTTTTTTTTTTTTTTTTTGAGAGGGAGTTTCGCTCTGGTTGCCCAGGCTGGAGTGCAATGGTGCGATCTCGGCTCACCACAACCTCCACCTCCCGGGTTCAAGCCATTCTCCTGCCTCAGCCTCCCGAGTAGCTGGGATCACAGGCATGTGCCACTATGCCTGGCTAATTTTTTTGTATTTTTAGTAAAGAGGGGGTTTCTCCATGTTGGTCAGGCTAGTCTCAAACGCCTGACCTCAGGTGATCCACCCGCCTCGGCCTCCCAAAGTATTAGGATTACAGGCATGAGCCACTGCGCCCAGCCTTTTAAAATTTTATTTATTTATTTATTTATTTTTATGTGTGGAGACCGAGTCTTGCTGTCACCCAGACTGGAGTGCCATGGCTCAATCTTAGCTCACTGCAACCTCCGCCTCCCGGGTTCAAGAGATCCTCCTGCCTCAGCCTCCCAAGTAGCTGGGATTACAGGCATCTGCCATCATGCCCAGCTAATTTTCATATTTTTAGTAGAGACAGGGTTTCATCATGTTGGCCAGGCTGGTCTTGAACTCCTGACCTCAAGTGATCTACCCGCATTGGCCTCCCAAAGTGCTGAGATTACAGGTGTGAGCCACTGTGCCTGACCAATAAATGGATGTTATTAAAAGCCTGGCCCGAACAGATACCTGCTGTAAAGCTCAGGGCCAAAGCCACATTCTCCTTGGACTGCCAGGGTAAAAGACATAGTTCATTCTCTGGCGCTAGGCTGCGTGGTCAGCTTGGAGCAAAGACGAAAAGTGTACTGTGAGCTCCTGCTCTCGATATCAGACACTAGACATGGTGCTTTCCATATCTGTGTTTGTGACAAAAGGCTGGAATGAGGTGCCTGCCAAGAATGTGAGAGAACTAATTAAATAAATTGATGGTGTTCTTTGCTCTCTGCAGAAGTCATTCATAACGTGCTTTTCACACCAAAAGGTGGAAGAGTAGGGCTTGGAGTTAAGGCTGAAGGGACTGCAGACAAAACCTGATTGAAAAAGGACAAGATCATCTAAAAAAGGAATAGAATCTAGTCAAAGGGAATAATTCAAAGAACAAGACTTTAGCAGCAGCTTTCAACCATTATCCTGAGATACAGTGGAGGGGCAGACTTGATGTTCCAGACCCCTTTGGTGACAGGAGTTGTTCCTTTATTGAATACTTGAGGAATATTTGTTGAGTGCTTACTATAAGGTGTCAGATACTGTACTAGACACTATATTACAGTGGAGAATAAGGCAGGGAGGACTCACAGTCCAATGGAGATAGAAAACAGACTTTTAGACCAGGTGTGGTGGCTCATGCCTGTAATCCCAGCACTTTGGGAGGCTGAGGTGGGCGGACCAGTTGAAGTCAAGAGTTCGAGACCAGACTGGCCAACATGATGAAACTCCGTCTCTAATAAAAATACAAAAATTAGCCAGGTGTGGTGGCACATGCCTATAATCCCAGCTACTTGGGAGGCTGAGGCAGGAGAATCCCTTGAACCCAGAAGCGGAGGCTGCAGTTAGTCAAGATCATGCCACTGCACTCCAGCCTGGGTGACAGAGCGAGACTCCATCTTAATTTAAAAAAAAAGATAACAGACTTTAAACAAATAAGTGTGCAAGATCATTTCAGTTAGTGATAACTGCTATGAAGAAAAAAGGGTACTGTCATGTTGACTGGGGCAGTCAGCTTTAGATACGTCATCAGGGAAGAATTACCAGACTCAGAGCTCAGACCTCAATATCAGGGAGTGTCAGCCAACAGAAGATAAGGGGGAAAAAAAGGGTCAGATCAGGGTAAACAGAACGTGAGGTCCCTGAGGAAAGAATGAGCTTGTCCTGCTCACCAACAGAAACCTAATGGGGGAAGCAGGACAGGGAATGGGCCAGCAGTAGCAAGAGCTGAAATCACAGAGACAGCTGCAATCCAGATCACACAGGGCCCGAGAGCCAGGGTAGAACAGTGGATTTAGCTTAAGGACATGCTGAGGCCATTGCAAAGTGTTGGTGGTTTGTTGTTGTTTGTAAACAGGGGAATGAGATGGTCTGGTTTTTAACAGATCTACTCTGTATGAAGGAGAAATGAAGCAGAAAGAAAAAAAAAGATCACTTTGGCTGCTTTGTGGAGAAAACACTGCAAAGTGGGAAGAGGTCAAGGAAAAAAGCAAAGAGTCATTGGAGTGGTGCCTGAGGCTTCCCCATGACCTGGATGAAATATCCCTGAAAGTTATCCAGCTTTCTTTCCTCTCTGTCAATGCTGAAGAAGGGCTGCATGAACCAAGGGATGGATCGAGTCAAAGGGAGTGTCCTACAGAGTGAGAACTGAGGAGTGTTTGCCCTGCTTGAGAGACAGTGGCCCTGGAGGACAGACAGGTTTTGATGTCATGAGAGGTCTCCTTGGAGGGGCAGAAATGGATAATTTATTCTTCATAATGGAAAAACCAGCTGAGAGCCAGGCAAATAGCAGTCTCCCCTGCTGACCCACATCCCCCTGCAGTACCGCCCCCTTTCTCTGCCCCCTTCCCAAACCACTCTACTTCCTTCCTCCCATTCCCTCCTGAACCTACTGAAATTAGGCTGTCATCCCCATCACTCCACTGAAATTGCCCAAAGACCTCCACACTGCCAAAACCAATGGTCATCCCAGTCCTCAACTTACTCAACTGATCAGCAACATCTGACAGAGCTGATCCCTCTCCCCTTCTAATATCACTTTCTCTTTTGGGCATCCTTGTTTTCTCCTCTTTCCTCCATGACCATTCCATCTGCCTTCCCGTCTCCTGAGCCCTAAATAAAAGCTCTCTAGGCTAGGTCCCTGGACCTTTCCTCTATCCACACACATTCTCTCAATGATACTATAGAGGCCTGTACCTTTAAATACCATCTATTAACGGATGTCTCCCAATTTGATATTCCCATCCTACACCACTCCACTGACTCTGGGACCCCTTTATCCAGCTCATATATATATATATATATATAGAGAGAGAGAGAGAGCGAGAGAGAGACAGAGAGAGAGAGAGAGAGAGAGAGAAAGCGAGCCGGAGTCTCACTCTGTCGCCCAGGCTGGAGTGCAGTGGCGTAATCTCAGGCTCACTACAACCTCCGCCTACCACACCCGGCTACCAACTCCTATTTGACAGCTCCTCTTAGACACCCAACTGGCACCTCAAATTTAACATGCCCCCAGTAAAACTCCTGATCTTCCTCCCCAAAATTACTCCACCCACAATCTTCCGCAACTCAGTAAATAGCAACCAATCTTCCACACATTGTAGAAGTTCATTGTCTGTCTTCTGCACAAGAATGTAACATCCGGCCGGGCGCGGTGGCTCACGCTTGTAATCCCAGCACTTTGGGAGGCCGAGGCGGGCAGATCACGAGGTCAGGAGATCGAGACCACGGTGAAACCCCGTCTCTACTAAAAATACAAAAAATTAGCCGGGCGTGGTGGCGGGCGCCTGTAGTCCCAGCTACTCGGAGAGGCTGAGGCAGGAGAATGGCGTGAACCCGGGAGGCGGAGCTTGCAGTGAGCCAAGATTGCGCCACTGCATTCCAGCCTGGGTGACAGAGCGAGACTCCGTCTCAAAAAAAAAAAAAAAAAAAAAAAAAAAGAATGTAACATCCATGAGTGCAGGATTCACTGCTGAATCACCAGGGCAGTGATACAGCAACAGTAGAGGTCTTGAACTCCTGGCCTCAAGTGATCTGCCCGCTTCAGCCTTCCAAAGTGCTGGGATTACAGGCATGAGCCACCACACCCAGCCCTCCAGCTCTTTTAAATAAGCATCCTCCATGAAGAATTTCTGCAAATCATCAAGGTGTTAATTGCTATATGCTGAATGTACACAAGCCCCTACCAGTCTGAGAGTCCTGTGTAAGTCATTTTCTCTTTCAAATCCTGATGAAAAGGGGATTCAGAGAATTCAAACCACAGCCTGCAGCCTTCCTCATGCTTCTGCTTCACTGCTGAGCCAGCCACTGGGCATGGCGTTTACTGCTGTCAACCACCAAAATACCAGACTCAGTCAGAACACTGCTGTCCACTGCTCTACGGAAAATCAGCAGCTATTTCCAAGGTTCCCACAGAGCCATATGGGGCCCCTAGTGACACAGTTCTTTCTTTCCTTCCCAGGAGACAGGGCTTTCAAGAGAGTAAGAGAGTAGGGGCAAGGGTGCACCACGGTACATCTCTCATGGCACCTGCCATCAAGGAACGCTCTAATTATAATCATCTAGTCTGGTCCTCTCAGCCAGATGTCATCTTTACTTACATTGATTTTCTCTCAGGGACCTGTTCATGTTTTTCTCTCCTCTAGCAAAGACATCTTTGAGGACCTCTAGCCCACGGGACAAGCCTATACACGTCTGAACCCTAAATGAGAACACAGACCATTTGGCTTCTTTCCCACAAGGCTCCTGAACCTCATGCAAAACAACAGGACTGGATAGACATTTGTGTTCAGAGTTTGTGAACATTCCAGAAGGGGCAATAATTCCACAAAAACTGTGAGACACTAAGGGGGCAGTCTGTGCAAGGACACAGAGGCTTACACCACAAATTCTTTTTTTTCTTCTTCTTTTTTTTCTTTCAGACAGAGTCTCACTCTTGTTGCCCAGGCTGGAGTGCAGTGGTGCAATCTTGGCTCACTGCAACCTCCACCTCCTGGGTTCAAGCGATATCTCAAGTGATACTCAAGCCTCCCGAGTAACTGGGATTACAGGCATGTGCCACCATACCTGGCTAATTTTTGTATTTTGGGGAGAGACGGGGTTTCACCATGTTGGCCAGGCTGGTCTCGAACTCCTGACCTCAAGGGATCCGCCCGCTTTGGCCTTCCAGAGTGCTGGGATTACAGGCGTGAGCCACCGTACCCGGCCTGGAACACCACAAATTCTTATTTCTGACCCAGCTAAAAATATCCTGTTACATGCTTGAATGGGCACTGAATTATTTAGGGAGGACTAAACAGCCAAATCAAAACTCACCAAGAATTCTGTGACTTAAAAAACACATAAATGTGTCTCCTATGAAAGAGTTCCACAATATACTATTTAGGCAGGCATGCAACTCGGCTCCATAGAGTCATCAGGAATTCAGGCTGATGGTGGCTCTTCTGCCTTTGATAAGTAGCTTCCGAGGTCACTCCAGTCATCACCATTTCATCTGGTAAGAAAGTAGGCAAAGGTGTGAAGGAGTGGGCAGGAGTTTCACAGGTCAGTCATGTAAGTGGCACACACACTTCCTCTTATATTCAGCTGGTCACATGGCCACACCTGGCTGCAAAGGAGACTGGGAAACGTAGTCCATGGCAGAGCAACCACACACCATTCACAGCTCTATTGCTGTAGAACAAGGGACAGCAAACTATAGCCCAAGGGCCGAATCTACCAGCTCTTGGTTTTGCAAAGTTGTTTTTTGTTTTTGTTTTTTTTCTGCCATATACAAACATATTTTTATATGAAATTATATAAAATACAGAAAGAGGCACAACGAAGGTATGCAGTTAGAAAGCAGGATGGTGGTTACCCTTACAGAGTAAGGAGGTGATCAGAAAGCAGCATGAAGCTTCTCGGGTGCTTTTTTTCCTTAATTTGAATCCTGGCTCTACTACTTACTGGCTAGTGACTTGGGGAGCTATATGAAAACCTCTCTCTGCATCAGTTTCCTCATCTGTAAAATAGGGATTAAAAATAGTACCGACCCCATCAGGTTGTCAGAAAATTGCCTGGCATTCAATGACCTCTAAATACACAATGAGCTCTATTAGTTATTT
>NW_026656060.1:0-6223 GCF_009828535.3 Hylobates moloch
GGAATCCCTGAAAGCAAAGGGGAAGGAAGAGAAAAAATATTTGTAAAAATAATTGGTGAAAAACGTCAGAAGTAGGTAAAAACTATAAACCCACAGATCCAAGAAACTCAATGAATCCCAGGCACAAGAAAGGTAAAGAAAACTGTTAACTATAAACAGTACATGTGAGTGACAAGCACCAAATTCAAGACAGAGGTGAATTCTGGGGAACGAGGCAGGAGAACGTGATTATAGCGGAGAACACGAGAGACTTCAACTATACTTACACTCTTTTATCTTCTTGAGGTAGTAGTAAATACATGGATATTTATAATATTCACTACAGTTTCTCCATGATTAAAATCTTTTTTAAAAAATAACACAAAATGAAGGAAAACCAACAGGTCAAATAGTTGCCAAGAAGATAAAAAATGTTCAAAAGCAGAGTAGAGAGTAGCAAATGCCACCAAACAATCAGATAACATATGCGAAGAGCTTCTGTTATGCCCTTGGATCCTTCTCTCTTTGGGAATCTCACTCTCCCTTCATACAATGTCTATAATCTCTTTTTCTATCTTGGGCCTCTGTTCCCTTCTTCACTTTATCTTGTAAATAGAATATGTTCACAGAGGCCATTAGGAGAAAGACGGGGAAAAAGCACTTCTTAGTAGGACCCTATAGCATTCCTTCTCTTCTTAGCTAAGCTTCTTGAAAACGTAGTTTGCCTTTTTTTCTTCCTTTTCTTCCCATTCCCAATATTCTGCAACCTAGATTCTGACCCTCCTTCTCCACATTAACTGTTCTCTTTTTTCCTTTATTTACCTTAAAAAAAATTATCTAACTACACAGGTAATTCAGGCTCACCTTAAACACACTTATAAAGACAGATGCATAATGTTGAAAGTCTTTTTTTATATTCTTTTCCCTTTTATATTCTTTTCCCGAGATAACCTCTTTTAACCATTTGGTATGTATTTGTTCAGCTAATCCTGCATGTTTATTATTACTTAGGGTCCTACTGAGAAGTACTTTTTTCTGTTTGTCTGTTTTTCTAATGGCATCTTTGAACATATTTACAGGATAAAATAAAGAGGGGAACAGAGGCCCAAGACAGAGAAAGAGGTTATAAATATTCCATAATGAAAAAGGAGAGTGAGATTCTAAAAGAAAAAAGGATTAAGAGCATAACAGAAGCTGTTAGTATTTATTCTCTGATATGACTTTCACATAATTGAAAACTATAAAGTTAGGAAATTTTGCAATAAACACGTATCACTTTGGAAATCTAAAAAACAGGAGGGGGGAAGAGGTTTAGGAGCACATATCCCTGTTCTAATACTAAAAATAGTAATAAGCACAGATACAGATATACGGCAATCAAGATTATTTAAATGATGAGTTACTGAAAATGTCACATCATCAAAACTCATAATTCAAAACTAATTGGGGGTGTCTTCTAGGAACACATAAGTCTAACCAATGTGACATACTTAAGCTTTC
Organism: Hylobates moloch; assembly: GCF_009828535.3. Lineage (NCBI taxonomy): Eukaryota > Metazoa > Chordata > Mammalia > Primates > Hylobatidae > Hylobates > Hylobates moloch. The sequence continues at coordinate 1,480 of NW_026656060.1, forward strand.
ACATAGCCTTTTATTTTCTCAGCAACTGTGTAAAGTTTTGCTGACCTTTCTCCTAGATTAACAGCTCTTTTTTTTTTGGCATAATATGACAGTTGTTCCACTTATCTTATAACATTTCTTTTTTTGGAGACAGGGTCTTGCTCCGTCACCCAGGATGGAATGCAGTGGACTGATCACAGCTCACTGCAGCCTTGACCTCCTGGGCTCAAGCAATTCTCCCACCTCATCCTCCCACATAGATGGGACCACAGGCATGAAGCCAACAACCACGCCTAACTTTTTTTTTTTTTTTTTTTTTTTGTAGGGATGGGGTCTCCCTATGCTGCCCAGGCTGATCTACACTAAATTTATAGAAACATGTTTTTCTTTCTTCAGTAATAAATTAACCTTGGCTTACTGTAACCTTTTTACTTTATAAATTAAATTTTTTAACTTTTTGACTCTTTCACCTTAACACTTAGCTTAAAACACAAATACACTGTATAGCGGTACCAAATTTTTTCTTTCTTTATATTCTGATTCTATAAGCTTTTTTCTATTTTTTAATTTTTTTTTTACTGTTTAAATACAAACACACACTTTTAAATACTGTTACACACACACACACACACACACACACACACACACACACACCCATTAAGTTGAGCCTACCCAGGGTCAGAATCATCAGTATCACTGGATAGTACCACTGAAAGGTCTTCAGAGGCAATAGCATGCATGGAGCTATCGCCACCTACGAAAACAATGTCTTCTTCTGGAATACCTCCTGAAGGACCTGCCTGAGGCCGTTTTACAGTTAATTTCTTTTCTAAAATAAGTAGAAGTGCACTCTATAAAATAACTATTAAAAGTACAGTAAACTAGTAACATAATTAATATTTATCAAGTACGTACTGTACCTAATTATACGTGCTATGCTTTTATGTGACTGGCAGAACAGGTTTATTTACACCAGCATCACCACAAACACTTGACATACGTCGTGCTACAATGATGTCACTAGGAGATATAAATTTCTCAGCTTGATTATAACCTTAAGGGATCCTACTTAACATGGCCTGTGGCTGGCCAAAACATCATCATACCACATATTACTGTATTTCTACAGCTTTATTTAAAAAATAAACGTTGCCTATTACACTTCTATCTCTATTAAAATTAGTTCTTTCTCTCCTTATTTTAACTTTATTGTAATATTTTCCTTTGTCTAGGTAACAAGTCCAATTGCCAAGAAAGTTATTAAACAAAAACAGAAACATCAGTCTTGAAGCCTGAGGTTCTGAATTCTAATCAGTTTTTCTATAGGGTAATACCGCAAGGTTGGCCAGTACCAACACCCCGAATGACAGTTTGATCAACTCTAAAGTAAACACAGTATAAGCTCCACATATTAAGAACCAAAATCTGGCTCACCTCATGTATGTTAGGAGGCTATAGCAAGAATGAATTCACGCTCCTCTGACATCCCAAATTATTACAATGTATGTGATGTGCCTTTTCAAACTATGCTATTTGAAAAATAAGGTTATTATTTTAATCCATTCCTGTGGAACACGTGAGTTTAAGAAAGGAAGACGAAACATATTGTATTCATTTAAAAATATTAATATTGTAAAATATTTTAATATAATATTTAGCATTAATATTTTAAAATGAATACAATATGTGCTTTCTTCTCACGCGGTATTTCTCAAATTTTATTTTACCAGTTCTGGGGCGAAAGGCTGAAGTTGGAAGAATGTGTCATCTGCCTGTCCACTTTCTTACCTCTCAAAAATAACACCTCAAAGAAAAAGCAACCCCTAGGAATAGAAAAATGGAAACCATCGTCATGCGTGGATTCTAGTTCAGGAGCAGTGAAAACTCAAAATAAACTTGGGAAAATTGTTGGAAGGCAAGGACATGCTCAAAGACTAGTAAAGCATATCCAAAGAAAACATAGATACTCCTTCAAGTGATTCGTCTAGTCAAATATGAAGTAATATGAGCACCCAAACTTAAATGTATGTAAGCATTTAGCAAATAAAAATTTCTCAGTATACAGTGATAACTTTGTAAAGAGAGAGATCAAGAAAAAGGGGGAACTTAGCAACCTCTGGAGGGGATTATCACACAAGCTACTCAAATAACTGATCGTTAAAAGAAAGTAATGTAAACTTTAGCCTGTCTTTTTAGAAGGAACAGAAGTTCATCTCTAGTTGATGAAGAAAAAGAGTGTTACAGAAGAATGCCAACTAATAAATACAGACACAATGATAAAATCTGGGAGAAAAATTACATTTCGAAACCTCAAATGTAGTGATTTGGCAATGATCACCAATGGGGGGAAACTGACTCACTACAAGGTGCCAAAGTACAACCCCATACATACTTCACAATATCAACAAGAAAAACGTACCTTTCCCGTGGAAGATCTGGAGGTCCCCACCTTCAAGCAATCCAACTCAGCACCACAAGAGCAACAACCTGATACTGTGAGCCTCCTGATGATGCAATATGAAATATAACACTGTGTATCACTGAGGTCTGCTTACCAAAAACGAGTCTAATCAACCTTTACACCTAACTTCCTCTTACAGAAATACAAGACTTAGTGGAATGAGTTAAATAACATGAGGAAACAAATTAGACAAATAAAGAATGCGTGAGTCTATAAAACAACTGGCATGGTCTCTTCAAAAAGGTAATGTCATTTAAAGGGGGGGAAGAAGATAAGGAAGACTATTCTATTAGATTACAAAAGACTAGAGACACTCTACCAGATTTGGTATGTGTACTCCCAATCCATTGCAACAGTTACCCCCAGATCTTCACACCTACCTTTCATCCTGAGCAGCCCCAGCAACACTTAGTGCCTATGCCCCCAGTCCACATCTCCTCCTCTCACCCCCCCACTTGGGGCTTTCCTGATAAATCACCTACACTGACAAATCCACAACCCTCAAGTATGGGGGAACTGCTGCCCACAAGAAGCCAGTAGATAAATTCTTTCTCTTTCCTTGCAGAGTCCTAACATGCAGTACAAATGGCTTCTCAGGGATGCAATACCAAGGATACAAAAATCAGTCACACTTAGTGGCAGGAAGCATCCTTGTATTAGTTTTTCCCCTTCCTATAGTATCTTCACCCTTTCCCTCACTTCTGCTCTCCAGCAGAACTGAACTCTCTAAATAAATTAATGGCACCTAAGCCCTCTGCCTCAGGTTCTGCTTTTAGGAAAACCCAGTTAAAAACAGACACCTAACAATCAAATGCATACATGGTATGTGTACTGACACCTAACAATCAAATGCATAAACGGTATGTGTACTGACTTATCTGATTTTTTTTAAAGTCCCACAAAATAGACTGGGGACAATTTTGAATAGAGATTGGAGAGAAAACTGAACAATTATTGCTAATTTTCTCAGATGTGATAAGGGTAGTAAGATAACACAGAAGAATATCTAACTATTCTTACTCTTACGAGACGCGTGCTGAAGTTTTAATAGTTTAAGTGCATGATGTCTACGACTGATTTTCAAATAGTTCCAAAAAATACACACATACAGGAAAAGTAAGTACAATCTTGTCTGTGAGAAAGACTAGGTGAAGGCAAAAAACTGCACACCCAGAGGATATGAGCCACCTAAGAATACACAAAACGCACACACCTCAGACATGTACCAGCTACTTTAGTTTATGGGAGTTTTATGATCCACACTCATCTACAACTGGTGCTATAACTTTTCATCCAATTTCAGATAACTCCCCCAGCTAGCACATCACAGTAACTCACAAGCTGCAACTCTCTGCAACACACTCCTATAAGCAAAGCTGAGTTTTTTTCCCAAGGTAAAATGCCATATTGATTGTAGTATTCACATATTTATTCACCATTTAACATGCATAAACTGGGCACACTGGCTCATGCCTATGAACTCAGCTACTTGGGAGGCTGAGGCAGAGGATAGCTTGAGCCCATTAGTTCAAGGGTGCAGTCAGCTATGATCACACCACCTTACACCAGCCTGAAGAACAAAGCAAGACCTCCTCTAAGGAAAAGAAAAGCATAAATCTGTGCTGTTGGTTTTATTAGGTTTTAATCTCTTTTAATATGTCACTCACAAAGTTTTAAGTGTTTGGTCCCTACCCTCATTTTTCAAATAACGCCTGTGGTTTTCACTGTGCCATTTTTCACAGTGTGGTGATTTTTAGGAAAGTGTCTGTTGTGTTACAGCAGACCTGAATGTAAAAGAATGTTCAATGCGACACTAATCAAAACTGGAAACAATCCACATGACCGTCAATAGCAGAATGTGTAAAGATATTTTGGTCTATCCTACAATGGAATATCATACAACAGTAAAGATGAAAAAACTTTAACTACATAGATGAAATGCACAAATATAAGAAAAAAGCAGCACACAAAGGGGGTGTACACACTGTGTAATTCTCTTTATATGAAATTTAAAAGAACGCAAAACTAATCTATGATGTTGGAAATTTGGATGGTCCTCTGAGGAAGAGAGGATAGGTAGTAAATAGGGAGAGTACAAGAAAGACTTCTGGGGTACTGGTATTTTCCTTTTTTAAACTGAGATAAAATGGACATGCTATAAAATTCACCAAATTTTAAAGTGTACAATTCAGTGATTTTTGATATTTTCATAGACTTGTACAACTACCATCACTATCTAATTCCAGAACCTGTTAGCAGTCATTCCATGTTCTTTTTCTTGACCTGGTATATTCACAATGCAGT
>NW_026656061.1:0-6221 GCF_009828535.3 Hylobates moloch
AAAGACAAAAACCACGATTATCTCAATAGATGCAGAAAAGGCCTTTGACAAAATTCAACAGCCCTTCATGCTAAAAATTCTCAATAAACTAGGTATTGATGGGACGTATCTCAAAATAATAAGAGCTATTTATGACAAACCCACAGCCAATATCATCCTGAATGGGCAAAAAGTGGAAGCATTCCCTTTGAAAACTGGCACAAGACAGGGATGCCCTCTCTCACCACTCCTATTCAATGTAGTGTCAGAAGTTCTGGCCAGGGCAATCCGGCAGGAGAAAGAAATAAAAACTATTCAATTAGGAAAAGAGGAAGTCAAATTGTCCCTGTTTGCAGATGACATGATTGTATACTTAGAAAACCCCATTGTCTCAGCCCAAAATCTCCTTAAGCTGATAAGCAACTTCAGCAAAGTCTCAGGATACAAAATCAATGTGCAAAAATCACAAGCATTCCTATACACTAATAACAGACAAACAGAGAGCCAAATCATGAGTGAACTCCCATTCACAATTGCTTCAAAGAGAATAAAATACCTAGGAATCCAACTTATAAGGGATGTGAATGAACTCTTCAAGGAGAACTACAAACAACTGCTCAATGAAATAAAAGAGGACACAAACAAATGGAAGAATATTCCATGCTCACGGATAGGAAGAATCAATATCATGAAAATGGCCATACTGCCCAAGGTAATTTATAGGTTCAATGCAATCCTCGTCAAGCTACCAACGACTTTCTTCACAGAATTGTAAAAAACTACTTTAAAGTTCATATGGAACCAAAAAAGAGCCCATGTTGCCAGAAAATCCTAAGCAAAAAGAGCAAAGCTGGAGGCATCATGCTGCCTGACTTCAAACTATACTACAAGGCTACAGTAACCAAAACAGCATGGCACTTGTACCAAAACAGAGTATGGACCAATGGAAGAGAACAGAGCCCTCAGAAATAGTACCACACATCTACAACCATCTGATCTTTGACAAACCTGACAAAAACAAGAAATGGGTAAAGGATTCCCTATTTAATAAATGGTGCTGGGAAAACTGGCTAGCCATCTGTAGAAAGCTGATACTGGATCCCTCCCACCTTTTACAAAAATTAATTCAAGATGGATTAAAGACTTACATGTTAGACCTAAAACCATAAAAACCATAGAATAAAACCTAGGCAATACCATTCAGGACATAGGCATGGGCAAGGACTTCATGACTAAAACACCAAAAGCAATGGCAACAAAAGCCAAAATTGACAAATGGGATTTAATTAAACTAAAGAGCTTCTGCACAGCAAAAGAAACTAGCATCAGAGTGAACAGGCAACCTACAGACTGGGAGAAAATTTTTGCAATCTACTCCTCTGCCAAAGGGCTAATATCCAGAATCCACAAAGAACTCAAACAATTTTACAAGAAATAAACAAACAACCCCATCAACAAGTGGGTGAAAGATATGAACAGACACTTCTCAAAAGAAGACATTTATGCAGCCAACAGGCACATGAAAAAATGCTTACCATCACTGGCCATCAGAGAAATGCAAATCAAAACCACAATGAGATACCATCTCACACCAGTTAGAATGGTGATCATTAAAAAGTCAGGAAACAACAGGTGCTGGAGAGGTTGTGGAGAAATAGGAACGCTTTTACACTGTTGGTGGAAGTGTAAACTAGTTCAACCATTGTGGAAGACAGTGTGGAGATTCCTCAAGGATCTAGAACTAGAAATACCATTTGACCCAGTGATCCCATTACTGGGCATATACCCAAAGGACTATAAGTCATGCTACTATAAAGACACATGCACAAGTATGTTTACTGTGGCACTATTCACAATAGCAAAGACTTGGAACCAACCCAAATGTCCATCAATGATAGACTGGATAAAGAAAATGTGGCACATATACACTATGGAATACTATGCAGCCATAAAAAAGGATGAGTTTGTAGGGACATGGATGAAGCTGGAAACCATCATTCTGAGCAAACTATCGCAAGGACAGAAAACCAAACACCGCATGTTCTTACTCATAAGTGGGAAGTGAACAATGAGAACACTTGAACACAGGGTGGGGAACATCACACACTGGGGCCTGTCATGGGGTGGGGGGAGGCAAGGGATAGCATTAGGAGAAATACCTAATGTAAATGACAAGTTAATGGGTGCAGCACACCAACATGGCACATGTATACATATGTAACAAACTTCCACATTGTGCACATGTACCCTAGAACTTAAAGTATAATTTAAAAAAATAAAAAATAGAGAATTTGATTTTTATATTCTACATCAAGGTCAGCAACCTATAACACATAAGGCCAACAGAAGTTACCCAGTACTCACTTTTCCTCTCCAAACAGCTAAGAATACATATAATGCCTTCCTTCCCCCAACACACACATTCACAGACCTGCATGTTATCATATGCCCTGACTCCTCTCATGGTGGCCAATATGTGGATACACATCAACCACCTCATGTAACCCCCAACATACCAGAAAAATAGGCTGTCCACTAGGTAGACTATATGGTGTAATCACCATTCTTGAGCACCTATAATGTGCCTCCTCCAGATGCTGTGTGTATTATTTAATTTGGTCCTTACAACCACCTATGAAGTAGATACATTACCCCAGCTTTATGGAAGATGACAATGAGACTCAGAAAATGGTGGAAACCTGCCCAATTGAAGCTGGGGTCACTGTGCCACATTGTGAAAGTGTATCAACTTTTCCTAGAGATTGAAATAATTTGCAAACACCATTATAAACCTTCAAGAGTCCATCCACATTTTTTATTTTGGTGAAAACATCTTTATATTGAATATTGCTAAAAAAAAAAAACTAACAAAAAATTTAAAACTTAATTTCTCTTTGATTCTTTGAAGTATTTATTGCAATGCTGTCCATTTGAGTAGCATTTGACTGAGTGCTTGTTTTAAAGTGCACCTTTGGCTCTCCTAGAAACCCAAACCCTCACTGTTCACGAAAAGAATTTTTAAATGTGGATATTTGACTTGCAAGAAGACAGAAACCCACCTCATTTTAACTTAGAAGAAAGGAAGAATTTGGGAGGAAGCTCATGGAAATAGTGCAAAAGTCAGGAAAATGGATGAGTCTTTTGGTGGCCTGAGGGCCTCAAGTGCTGCTAGGACCTTTGCTCTGAATGTCTCCTCACCATGCTTCTCAGTATCTGGTCATTCTCGCTCATGGACTCTCCTCCTGCCCCTCAGGCATGGCCGCTGAAAGCTCTCAGGCTTTCATTTTCTGCTTCACCACCAGAGAGGTAGTTCCAGCCAGCATGATGAAACCTCAGAGAAGGACTTCAATTCACCTGGCCTGAGTCATGTTCCCACCCGTGCTATCAGGGCATGGCAAGATTGACAGCCCAAGTGAGGAGCAAAGGAAAATCCTATTTGAATATTTCTGTAAAAGAAGGAAGTTTCTGTTCCACTACAGAAAGTCAACTTTTTAAAAATGTTTTTAAGGCTTTGATTATATTTTTAGCAGATGGTGAATCCAGAAAATTTAAGCAATAAACTCAAATTCTGTAGACATACGGAAATATGGTAAAAAGCAGGTGCTTTGCCTCTGATGTAAATTCTAAGCTGCAGAATAATGAATTAAGGGAAATGACAGGTTAGGTCTTTAATTACATTTTACCCAAAGAAGCACTCTTCAGATGTTCAAATCCAGTTATTCCTCCCCAAGACTTAAAGTTTTGAATAAACATTAAGGGATACATCTGTTTTTAAGTTCCATTCCCCGGCCCCAAATCACTGTTTTTAAGACTGCTTAATGTTATTGTAGAAATGAACACTTTCTTAAAAGTAGTGATCCTGTGAACAATATAACCTCTGAAGCTCTTCTGCTACCACTCAGACCTCTAGAAACTCATTAAACACAAGATAGACCACATTTTTTATACTGACAAAACAGAGCATTTCTTTTTTTTTTAATTGTACTTTAAGTTTTGGGGTACATGTGCACAATGTGCAGGTTTGTTACATATGTATCCATGTGCCATGTTGGTGTGCTGCACCCATTAACTCGTCATTTAGCATTAGGTGTATCTCCTAATGCTATCCCTCCTCCCTCCCCCCACCCCACAACAGTCCCCAGTGTGTGATGTTCCCCTTCCTGTGTCCATGAGTTCTCATTGATCAATTCCCACCTATTAGTGAGAACATGCGGTGTTTGGTTTTTTGTCCTTGCGATAGTTTACTGAGAATGATGATTTCCAGTTTCATCCATGTCTCTACAAAGGACATGAACTCATCATTTTTTATGGCTGCATAGTATTCCATGGTGTATATGTGCCACATTTTCTTAATCCAGTCTATCCTTGTTGGACATTTGGGTTGGTTCCAACTCTTTGCTATTGTGAATAGTGCCACAGTAAACATACGTGTGCATGTGTCTTTATAGCAGCATGACTTATAGTCCTTTGGGTATATACCCAGTAATGAGATGGCTGGGTCAAATGGTATTTCTAGTTCTAGATCCCTGAGGAATCACCACACTGACTTCCACAATGGTTGAACTAGTTTACAGTCCTGCCAACAGTGTAAAAGTGTTCCTAGTTCTCCACATCCTCTCCAGCACCTGTTGTGTCCTGACTTTTTAATGATGGCCATTCTAACTGGTGTGAGATGGTATCTCATTGTGGTTTTGATTTGCATTTCTCTGATGGCCAGTGATGATGAGCATTTCTTCATGTGTTTTTTGGCTGCATAAATGTCTTCTTTTGAGAAGTGTCTGTTCATGTCCTTTGCCCACTTTTTGATGGGGTTGTTTGTTTTTTTCTTGTAAATTTATTTGAGTTCATTGTAGATTCTGGATATTAGCCCTTTATCAGATGAGTAGGTTTCAAAAATTTTCTCCCATTTTGTAGGATGCCTGTTCACTCTGATGGTAGTTTCTTTTGCTGTGCAGAAGCTCTTTAGTTTAATGAGATCCCATTTGTCAATTTTGGCTTTTGTTGCCATTGCTTTTGGTGTTTTAGACATGAAGTCCTTGCCCATGCCTATGTCCTGAATGGTAATGCCTAGGTTTTCTTCTAGGGTTTTTATGGTTTTAGGTCTAACATGTAAGTCTTTAATCAATCTTGAATTAATTTTTGTATAGGGTGTAAGGAAAGGATCCAGTGTCAGCTTTCTACAAATGGCTAGCAAGTTTTCCCAGCACCATTTATTAAATAGGGAATCCTTTCCCCATTGCTTGTTTTTGTCAGGTTTGTCAAAGATCAGATGGTTGTAGGTATGCAGCATTATTTCTGAGGGCTCTGTTCTCTTTCATTGGTCTATATCTCTGTTTTGGTACCAGTACCATGCTGTTTTGGTTACTGTAGCCTTGTAGTATAGTTTGAAGTCAGGTAGCGTGATGCCTCCAGCTTTGTTCTTTTGGCTTAGGATTGACTTGGTGATGCGGGCTCTTTTTTGGTTCCATATGAACTTTAAAGTAGTTTTTTTTTCAATTCTGTGAATAAAGTCATTGGTAGCTTGATGGGGATGGCATTGAATCTATAAATTACCTTGGGCAGTATGGCCATTTTCATGATATTGATTCTTCCAACCCATGAGCATGGAATGTTCTTCCATTTGTTTCCTCTTTTATTTCATTGAGCAGGGGTTTGTAGTTCTCCTTGAAGAGGTCCTTCACATCCCTTGTAAGTTGGATTCCTAGGTATTTTATTCCCTTTGAAGCAATTGTGAATGGGAGTTCACTCAAGATTTGGCTCTCTGTTTGTCTGTTATTGGTGTATAAGAATGCTTGTGATTTTTGTACATTGATTTTGTATCCTGAGACTTTGCTGAAGTTGCTAATCAGCTTAAGGAGATTTGGGGCTGAGACAATGGGGTTTTCTAGCTATACAATCATGTCATCTACAAACAGGGACAATTTGACTTGCTCTTTTCCTAATTGAATACCCTTTATTTCCTTCTCCTGCCTAATTGCCCTGGCCAGAACTTCCAACACTATGTTGAATAGGAGTGGTGAGAGAGGGCATCCCTGTCTTGTGCCACTTTTCAAAGGGAATGCTTCCAGTTTTTGCCCATTCAGTATGATATTGGCTGTGGGTTTGTCATAGATAGCTCTTATTATTTTGAGATACGTCCCATCAATACTTAATTTATTGAGAGTTTTTATCATGAAGGGTTGTTGAATTTTGTCGAAGGCCTTTTCTGCATCTATTGAGATAATCATGTGGTTTTTGTCTTT
>NW_026656062.1:0-6221 GCF_009828535.3 Hylobates moloch
CTGTCGCCCAGGCTGGAGTGCAGTGGCATGATCTCGGCTCACTGCAACCTCCGCCTCCTGGGCTCAAGCAATTCTCCCACCTCAGCCTCCTGAGTAGCAGGAACTACAGGCACATGCCACCATGCCTGGCTAGTTTTTGTATTTTTTGTAGAGACAGAGTTTCGCCATGTTGCCCAAGCTGGTCTCAGGCTCCTGAGCTCAAGTGATCTGCCCACCTTGGCCTCCCAAAGTGCTGGGATTACCCCCAATAAATTCTTTACACCTACATAAACAGGGTTCAGTAAGATATTTTAAAAATTGCTCTCTAATGTCACTACAGCATCATTTTTTGGTTTTGTTGTTTGTGTTTTTTTAGAGACGGGGTCTCGCTGTCACTCAGACTGAAGTGCAGTGACACTATCATAGCTCACTGCAGCCTCACACTCCTGGGCTCAGGTGATCCTCCCACTTCAGCCTTTGGAGTGGTTGAATTACAGGCATGCACCATCACACCCAGCTACAGCATCATATTTAAAGGAAAATATAAAATTGACATGTTCCATAAGATCAAACAGAAGCAAACTCAATTTTTTTAAATATAAAATTCACATAATAGGCCAGGCATGTTGGCTCACATCTGTAATCCCAGCATTTTGGGAAGCCAAGGCGGGCAGATCACCCGAGGTCAGGCGTTTGAGACCAGCCTGGCGAAACCCCATCTTTACCAAAAATACAAAATTAGGTGGGCTTGGTGGCAGGTGCCTGTAATCTCAGCTACTTGGGAGGCTGAGGCAGGGAGAATCACTTGAACCCAGGAGACGGAGGTTGCAGTAAGCTGAGATCGTGTCATTGCGTTCTAGCATGGGTGACAGAGCGAGTCTCAAAAAAAAAAATAATAATAATAATAATAATAATAAAATAAAATTCACATAATAATACCATTCAGTCTATCCAAATTCTTAATAAAATGATTCTGTGATTTTTTCCACTACTGCTATTACAAACTGGATGGTATTTATATAAATTTCTTTATTACTTCAGAAGTATATTTCTTATATTTATTCACTTATCATCATCATACAAATTTAAATTCTTCTCAGTTTTTAAAACTAGAGAATTTTTCTTCTGATAGCTGTTAACTGCAGTACAGAACACTCATCATTGGCTATAAATTAAATCTTACCCCCATAAAACCAGATATTGTGGAAGAACTACAGGAAGAAAGACAATGTCACATATTCTCTCCACAAGCTCTGTATTTGGTGAATTTTGCTTTAAAATATTCTAATAATGCTGAATATTAACTATAGGTTGTAATTTGATATCCATGACTTTGTAACAATTGGCATAACAGTCAGAAGCTGTCTCCAAAGAAACCAACCAATGGTCCAAGAACAGGAACACAAAAACATGGGCTGAAATTCATGCTTAAGATACTTTCTTTGTAATACTTCCAAAGATTAGCATGAAGAAGTGACCCTGGAAGAGACAGACAGGACAAGGAATTTACCCCTATTTAAGAGATGAAAAATACGTGGACTACAAAGTAGTCTCCTGACCAGAGAGTCACATAAATTGTTGGATACATGACTGGGGCAAGAATGCAATTCTCCATATTCCCAGCACCTGCCACAATAACATGCAGGGAAGGGACGTTAAAAAATAGAGACGGGCTCAATTGTCAGTTGTGGTGGCTCACACCTGTAATCCCAGCACTTTGGGAGGCTGAGGCTGGCAGATCACTTGAGGTCAGGAGTTTGAGACCAGCCTGGCCAACATGGTGAAACCCCGTCTCTACTAAAAATATAAAAATTAGCCAGGCATGGTGGCAGGCGCCTATAATTCCAGCTACTTGGGAGGCTGAGGCAGGAGAGTCACTTGAACCCTGAAGGTGGAGTTTGCAGTGAGCCAGAGGTTGCAGTGAGCTGAGGTTGCACCATTGCACTCCAACCTGGGTGACAAGAGTGAAACTCTGTCTCAAAAAAAATAAAAAATAAAATGAAAAGAAAAAAAGACAAATTAGTCAGGCAAGGCGGCACAAGCCTGTGGTGCCACCCAATAGGGAGGCTGAGGTGGGAGGATTGCTTGAGCCTGGAGGTCGAGGCTGCAGTGAGCCATGATCATGCCACTGCACTCCAGCCTGGGTGACAGAGCAAGACCCTGTCTCAAAAAAAAAAAAAAAAGACATAAAATGAACATTTTTTATTTATTCTATTTCTAATATTTATCTATATGTTTAGCCAGAATATGTTTATCTAAATCTGTTTGTTTTTTTAAAGTATGAACCTAAGAAATGCTTTTTTTACATAAAAGTAAAAAGTAACATTAATTCCTAAACGTAGTCAATTATTTGGGGTTTTTTGATTGATTGTACTCCATATAACATAAATTCAGTGTTTTAAAAAAAGAGTAAAACTAAGCAATACTTTGTTATAACAATAAAATAACTTTAGACAAAGCAGAGGCCACAATCATAATAATTTTTCAACCTTCTCTGTGCATTTCTTATAACATTTAACTAGTTTATTCTCAGCATTTTTTTCCATTTGTTATAATTCAATAATGGGCTGGGCTCTAGGAAAAATAGAAAATGAAATATGGTCCCAATAAATTTAAATTTGAAATGCTAAAATGGAATGTCCCATGAGTACAGTTTTTGTCCCCTCAAAGCAGGGCTCCTTTTGATGTCATGGGAGAGTTCAGAGAGCGGGGATACAGGGGCAAGGAAGAAAAGGAGAAACGACGGACAATGACTAGAAGTTGGCATCACATTTCAAAACTTGGGTGCTGAATTGCTCTTGCAGCCCTAAAATTATATTCTGAAATTCAAGAACCTGCTGATTCTGAATATACTTGAAAGGAAAACGGCTAGGACCTCAAACCCTTGAGGACTTTCATTGATAATCAGTAGAAAGGGTTTAAAGGATCAAACAGATCTTGAGATACGGGTAATATGTTGAATCATGTGAATTGTGATAAAAAATGTAAGAAGCCACTTCTACATAAACAACATTCCAGAAAAACAATAGAATTAGGCAGAGAGAACACTGTAATGATCCAACTTTGGAAAAAAGTGAAAAGTGGCTTTTTCTAAACAAAATTTTTAGTACATCCGAAGCAGTTTTATTTTTAGCTGTAAACATATATAATAATAAACACCAGTGTTTGCTCCTCTGTCAATCACGATAAAAAGTAGAAACTTATATTTGTGGCCTTTTGCTTCTAACTTTAAGCTTTCAGGAAATTATACAATTTGTCCCAGATTGATCCAAAACCGAGTGTCATGGAGCAAATTCGACATGGCAGGCTCATGACAAAAATCACCAAATCTCAGGCTGATCATCTTTCCCACAACCATGGTTCCTCTTGGCTTGACTAGTCTTTCCTGGGAAGACTTTGTCAGGGCAGAGGGGATTTTTACTATTGAATTGTGCCTTCCAGGCAGATCCCAGGGCTGCTCTAAAGACTGTATCGTCTTCTCTGCATCTCATTCCCTGCCTGGATGATTAGATTCACTAGAGCTCAAGGTTCGCAGAACCAAAACTTACGGTGAAAAATGTCCCTTGCAAGTTGGGTTTAGGCTAGACCAACTCCAACTCCTGCCTGTAGGAGGTGTGTGAAAAGAATGCAGACCAAAGGCCGGGCGTGGTGGCTCAAGCCTGTAATCCCAGCACTTTGGGAGGCCGAGGTGGGCGGATCATGAGGTCAGGAGATCAAGACCATCCTGGCCAACATGGTGAAACCCCGTCTCTACTGAAAATCCAAAAAATTAGCCAGGCGTGGTGGCAGACGCCTGTAGTCCCAGCTACTCGGGAGGCTGAGCCAGGAGAATGGCGTGAACTCGGGAGGTAGAGCTTGCAGTGAGCCAAGATTGCACCACTGCACTCCAGCCTGGGCAACAGAGCGAGACTCAGTCTCAAAAAAAAAAGAATGCAGACCGTAGATTCAATCCTCAGGCAGCTGGACGCAAGGCCAAGAGTTTCCCAAAACACTGGGAATTCAAAAGCATTCATTGGTGTCCCATACTGATAAGAAACCATGATAGTGACTGCATGTTAAGCTGTTGGGAGAGAATGAATGATTAAATCACACTAAACCATTTAAATGATAGGTTAGTAACAGGACAGGTATTTCTAGGTCCTGGCTGCACAGTGGAGTCATATAGGGAAGTTACAGCAAACTAGGCCAGGACGGTATTTCCATCTTGTCTAATTTGGCCATTTAAGGTCTTCCACCTTGTCACCACCTCAGGGGGTGGGGCAGTGGGGAGAGAGAGAGAGAATATAAAAGAAAAAAGAGGCTGGGTGCGATGGCTCACACCTGTAATCCCAGCACTTGGGGAGGCGGAGGCGGGCAGATCACCTGAGGTCAGGAGTTCGAGACTAGCCTGACCAACACGGTGAAACCCTGTCTCTACAAAAAATACAAAATTAGCCGGGCGTAGTGGTACATGCCTGTAATCCCAGCTACTTGGGAGGCTGAGGCAGGCTAATCGCTTGAACTCAGGAGGCGGAGGTTGCAGTGAGCCGAGATGGCATCATTGCACTCCAGCCTGGAAACACGAGTGAAACTAAGTCTCAAAAAAAATAAATAAATAAATAAAAATAAAATAAAATAAAAAGAAGAAAAAGAAAAAAGAGATTGAAAGTAGAAACAAAGTAATCTAATTACATCGATCACTTTTCTCTGTTGAAGAAGTAAAAAAGTCAGCTTGTATATTTATATCTATTCCAACACCTGTTTAATGTTTTATAATGAGGTGTTTCAAGAAAAGGAAATACATCAGAAGACCATTTGAATACCAAAGGAGATCTGAAGAGCTACAGCATAACCCAGCACCCTTCAAAATTGGTTTGGCAGCTGGGCCCGGTGGCTCATGCCTATAATCCTAGCACTTTGGAGGGCCAAGGCCAGTGGATCGCTTGAGCACAGGAGTCCAAGACCACCCTGGGGAACATCATGAAACCCCATCTCTACAAATACTTTTTTGTATTTTTTGCCACCGGGCATGGTGGCACATGATTGTAATCCCAGCTACTCAGGAGACTGAGGTGAGAGGATCAACTGAGCCTGGCAGGTCGAGGCTGCAGTTAGATGGTACTGTTGCACTCCAGCCTGGGTTACAGAATGAGATCCTGTCTAAAAAAAAAAAAAAAAAAAAATATATATATATATATATATATATATACACACACACACACATATATATATACATATATATACATACATATATATACATATATACATATATACATACATATATACATATATATACATATATACATACATATATATACATATATATGTGTATATATATATAGAGAGAGAGAGAGGTTTGGCACACTGCACCAACATTTTTTTATTTTTAAAAACCCCTATATCTAGTCTTAATGAGTTTCATAAAGAATAACTAGAAAATTTTTTTAGGAATTTTTTTTTGTTTTGGAGACAGCATCTTGCTCTGTCACCCAGGCTGGAGTGCAGTGGCACGATCTCAGCTCACTGCAAGCTCCGCCCCGCCCCCCGGGTTCATGCCATTCTCCTGCCTCAGCCTCCAGAGTAGCTGGGACTACAGGCACCCGCCACCAAGCCCGGCTAATTTTTCTGTATTTTTAGTAGAGACGGGGTTTCACCGTGTTCGCCGGGATGGTCTCGATCTCCTGACCTCATGATCCGCCCGCCTCGGCCTCCCAAAGTGCTGAGATTACAGGCGTGAGCCACGGCGCCCGGCCAACAATTTGATTTTTTTAAGGATCGGGAGATTCTGGGGAAAACTGCATCTTTTAGGAGACTTCTTAACGTCTATCTCATAAATTAACCTCTTATGGGCTGCCAAATATATCGCTACAGGTGTGACTCAAAGATCTTCTGTTGTCTAACACAAATAACTAGGAAATAATTGAACTTTTGGAATTGCAGATGACGTTAGTATCTCTATTTTGAAAGAGAGGAAGAGAGGTATGGTTAATATCCCAAAACAGGGTGAGTGCAGTGGCTTATGCCTGTAATCCCAGCACTTTGGGAGACTGAGGTGGGTGGATCACTTGAGGTCAGGAGTTCGAGACCAGCCTGGCCAACATGGTGAAATCCTGTCTCTGCTGAAAATACAAAAATTAGCTGGGTGTAGTCGTGGGTGCCTGTAATTCCAGCTGCTCGGGAGGTGGAGGCTGCAGTGAGCCGAGATTGTGCCATTGCACTCCAGCCTGGGTGACAGAGCAAGACTCCGTCTTGGAAAAAAAAAA
>NW_026656063.1:0-6220 GCF_009828535.3 Hylobates moloch
AAAGAAAAGGGAACTCCCTGACCCCTTGCACTTCCCGAGTGAGGCAATGCCTTGCCCTGCTTCAGCTGGTGCACAGTGCACTGCACTGACTGTCCTGCACCCACTGTTTGGCACTCCTTAGTGAGATGAACCCGGTACCTCAAATGGAAATGCAGAAATCACCCATCTTCTGTGTCGCTCACGCTGGGAGCTTTAGACCGGAGCTGTTCCTATTCGGCCATCTTGGCTCCACCGAATGGTGCTTCTTAAAGAGAAATTTGATTGCATTACTTTCCTTAAGACGCCCTCAATCTCCCAAGGGCCTCCTAGGAGCTGTCCCAGCAGGGCAGCAAGATGTCCAGGGCCCTCCCAGCCAGCCCAGGTTGCCCACCCCGCTGCCTTACTCCTGTCTTCTTGCACTGAACACTCATGTTCCCCGGGGGCTCCCTCCACACACCAGCTTGCCATGCCCAGACACAGGCTGTGCCCCCTACCAGGGATCCTCTTCCCTCACATCCTTCTAGGGTCAGGGGTCCACCTGATCCACCTGAAAACCTGCTAGGAAACCCTCCATGCCCTACTCAACCATCACTGTTTGTTGACAAGAGTCACAGACACTTACTGTTTCTTGGAAAGGCAACGTGGAAATATCTATCAAAATTGCAGGGCTGGATGTGGTGACTCATGCCTGTAATCTTAGTGCTCTGGGAGGCCAGGGCAGGAAGATTGCTTGAGGCCAGTAGTTCCAGGCCAGCCTGGGCACTACAGTGAGACCCCAACTCTACAAAAAAAAAAAAAATGTTCATGCATACATATTTCAATCCAGCCAAATCTATTTCTGGGAATTTTCTATATGTTTTTATGCACTCCTCACATAAGTGCTCTAAGAAATTATTCATTGAAGCATGATTGGTTACAGTGGGAAAAAAACAACAGGAAATGGCCATTCTGTCTCTATCAATGGAATCTGCTCATGTACAGCGAATTGTAATAATAACAATAACGGAGATGAGTGTAGAATGATAAAAAACCATCCCAAGTTATAAATTAAGTGAAAGCACGTAGTGCGCTGGGGGAGGAGTTTATAGAAGGGATGTCTGTGCTGAGATTTGCAGGTAGAACCTAGAAGCAGTGCAGGGTCCCCTGGGAGGAAACCTGCAGGATTGGGAGGAAGACTTACTTTTCACTCTCACCTGTTTCAGAACTATTTCCATTCTTGCTATTTGCATGTTTTACTTATGTTAAAGCAATAATGTATAAGCATGTTTTGATAAACCCCGTTGAAGCTTCACTCCTTCTGTAAGGCTCTACTTAAGGCCTCAGTTGGTGAGTGTTTTACCCTATGAGAACACTGTCTGGGCTCTTTGCCTTCCACTCAGGGGAGGACCCCCAGGAGCAGGTTCTAAGAATGCTTCCCACCCAGCCACGGCCCAGAGTGGGTCTCAGACATGTCAGTTGAATGAACCGAGCCCTTGAGCTCTTACCACGTGCAGAATAAAAGCTCTGGAAGCACATTCCCTGCCCTCGCATCACTTGCAGACTTGTTGTGGAGAAAAGACTCGGGCACATGGCCCGTTAGGATGCATTGCCAGAAGGAACAGCAAGACAGGCAAGGTCCTGGGTTTTGGGAGCAGAGGCAGCGTTGCAGGCCAAGCAAAATACTTGAGATCACCCCAGCAGTGACTTGGACAAGATTCCTCTGCAAATTAGTTAGCAGTTGCCTTTAGAGGGCCATGGGATGACGTGGGACTTCTGGAGACCTTCTCAGCTCTGTAGCTCAGTGTGAAAGTAACCGCAGTCATTGATGTTCCTGCACTTGTCATATGTCAGGCAGCACTAGGAATTTACACACAGATCTCGTTTAATCTGCACTACAACTCTAGTCAAATAAATACCGTTATCATCCTCACTTTAGAGATGAGGAAACTGCTTAGACCTTATAAAATAGGCTGGCGGTCAGAGATACCAAGTGACAGCACTGAGTAAGGAATACAAGGTTGTTTTGTCCCTAAGTGTCCCCTCTCAAGCACTGCTAACACAGAGGGACACGTAAAGATAAAAGTTGGGGCTGGGCGTGGTGGCTTACATCTGTAATCCCAGTGCTTTGGGAGGCCTAGGTGGGCGGATCACCTGAGGTCTGGAGTTTGAGACCAGCCTGGCCAAGATGGCGAAACCCTGTCTTACTAAAAATATAAAACTTAGCTGGGCATGGTGGTGCACGCCTGTAATCCCAGCTACTCGAGAGGCTGTAGCAGGAGAATCACTTGAACCCTGGAGATGGAGGTTGCAGTGAGCTGAGTTTGTGCCACTGCACTTCAGCCTGGGCAACAAGAGCAAAACTCCATCTCCAAAAAAAAAAAACAAACAAAACTTGGATATAGGCAAGGAAAAAAAAACAGGAAGCCATCTTTTCCTATGTTCCCACCAGACAGATGAGAGAGTGACATTGTGATCATGGCTGATCCTATGTTCCTTCCGCTACTCCATGGCCAGGACAAAAGTAAAGGGGAATGCAAAACCCATTCACGATTTGCCCTTGCACTTAGGATAATATCAAAACTCAGAACTGAAAGCAACCTAGTTCCCTGCTGCTGTATTAATACGAGGCTGGGCATTCTTTTCAGTCCATTCTTTTTTTATTTTTTTTGAGACAGAGTCTCACTCTATCACACAGGCTGGAGTGCAGTGGCACGATCTCAGCTCACTGCAACCTCCGCCTCCCGGGTTCAAGCAATTCTCCTGCCTCAACCTCCTGAGCAGCTGGGACTACAAGTGCCCACCACCACACCCGGCTAATTTCTGTATTTTTAGTAGAGACAGGGTTTCACCATCTTGGCCAGGCTGGTCTTGAACTCCTGACCTCATGATCCACCTGCCTCGGCCTCCTAAAGTCTTGGGATTACAGGCTTGAGTCACGGTGCCCGGCCTTCAGTCCATTCTTAAGCACTACTGAGGGTAAGTACAGATCACCCAGCCATGAACTGTAAGAAAGACCTGCTCCTTGGAGATAGGTATTTGAACCAACTGAAAGAGCTTATTTATGTAAGAAGACGAATGACAAACCTCATTTTAAGACTCTCTCCTCCGCCGGGCGTGGTGGCTCACACCTGTAATCCCAGCACTTTGGGAGGCTGAGGTGGGTGGATCACTTGAGGTTAGGAGTTCAAGACCAGCCTGGCCAACGTGATGAAACCCTGTCTCTACTAAAAATACAAAAATTAGCTGGGCGTAGTGGCGCATGCCTGTCATCCCAGCTACTTGGGTGCCTGAGGCAGGAGAATCACTTGAACCTGGGAGGCAGAGGTTGCAGCGAGCTGCGATAATGCCACTGCACTCCAGCCTGGGCGACAGAGCGAGACTCTCTCCTCACTGAGCCCACAGATCTGAGGCCACTATGTTATCAACTCTGCCTAATCCCCGCTAATTCTCAGCCTTGTAAAACCAGCCTTCAGTCCTCCAGCCCAAGCCCTAAAATTCTGTAAACATCCTCCCCTGACCTTTCCCTTTGAAGACATTACTAAAACTCTGTTAAGGGTGTGTTCTCCGTTATTGCAGTAGGTCTGGTAAACCTAGCTTTGCTGAACAAATGTGCCTTTCGTTTTGTTTCGCTTGGATTTTGTTTTGTTCATTTTCCTGGTGGTCTACTGGGGAAATTGATCGTTGGCACTTCCTCACCATGGCCTGTGATGAGTCATGCATCTTGGTCGCCACTTATCTTGCTGATTTCTCTTCTCCTTGCTCTCTTGAGTTCCAGCCCCAGAGGTCCTTGGTCAATTCTTCCATTGCACCATGCTTTCCCCCACCCCCGACCGTGCCTTTGCACATGCCATTCCTCCTGCCTGAAATGCTCCCGACCTTCTTTACCTGGTTAGCTCTTACTCTTTATTCAAATTTCCTTCTTTACCTGGTTAGCTCTTACTCTTCTTTCAAATGTCTTATCACTTCTAGGAAGCTGTCCTTCTTTGTGTTCATGATTAAGCCAAATCTCCCCATGATTTGCTGTTTACAGGCATTTATTTTGCCTTTATACCACTTAACCCACTTGTAATTTTACCTTTGGTTTCTAGTGATTTGACCATTGTGTCGATTGCTCTGGAATGTAAACTCCCTGAGGGCAGGCGTTGTGCTTGTTTTGATCACCTAGTCCTTGCACTTCCCCTGAAACATAGTAGGTGTTCAGCAGAGAGTTCCTGGATAGATAAAAGCATGGATGGGTGGATGGATGGATGGATGGATGGGAGCAAGATTTCACTTCAAGCCAGGCGTGGTGGCCCAGGCCTGTAATCCCAGCACTTTGAGAGACCAAGGCCTGTAGATCAGCTGAGGTGAGGAGTTTGACACCAGCCTGGCCAACATGGTGAAACCACGTCTCTACTAAAAATACAAAAATTAGCTGGGGGTGGTGGCACACGCCCATAATCCCAGCTACTCGGGAGGCTGAGACAGGAGAATCACTTGAACCTGGAAGGCAGAGTTTGCAGGGAGCCAAGATCGCACCACTACACCCCAGCCTGGGCAAAAGAGTGAGACTCTATCTCAAAAAAAAAAAAAAAAAAAAAAGATTTCACTTCTACTAATGCCTCACAGTTGTGTGTTGGTGTCAGTGTGTATGTTTTACTTGTTCGTAGCTTAGGGGAATGTGAGGGATGGGGACACCCTCAGCTGCAGGGAGAAGGCAGGAGTCTAGAGTCCTTCTATGAACTTGGCGCTGGAGCCTTTCCACACTGAGACACTAAATGTCTCACCCAAGTTCTCTGTCCAGCCTCCCAGTGAGAGTCGAAAGGGCTGCAGCCCCACATGTTTCCTTTCAATGTCAAGCAAAGTTGGAAAATCACCAGCTCAATCAAGGAAGATTAAAAAAACTTTAATATTCTATTCAATTCAGCAAATATTTACAAGCTTCTCTAAAGCACATCATTGAAACTGGATTTCCACCAAAGGAATTCACGCATTGGATTATCTTGGCACAGGATTTTCTAGATTAAATTTTTTTATTATTAATTTTTTTTTTTTGAAACAGGATCTAACTCTGTCACCCAGGCTGGAATGCAGTGGCAAAATCATAGCTCACCACAGCCTTAGCTTAAGTGATCCTCCTGCCTCAGCCTCCTGATTAGCTTGGACTAAAGGCATGTGCCACTATGTCTGGCTAATTAAAAACAAACAAACAAAAAAAATTGTAGAGACAGGGTCTCACTATGTTGCCCAGGCTGGTCTTGAACTTCTGGCTCAAGCAATTTTCTCCCTTTGGCTTTCCAAAGCACTGGGATTATAGGCGTGAGCCACCATGAACAGTCTCTAATTTCTTTTTTTTTTTTGAAACGGAGTTTCACTCTTGTTACCCAGGCTGGAGTGCAATGGCAGAATCTCGGCTCACCACAACCTCTGCCTCCCGGGTTCAAGCAATTCTCCTGCCTCAGCCTCCCCAGTAGATGGGATTACAGGCATGCACCACCCTGCCTGGCTAATTTTGTATTTTTAGTAGAGCCAGGGGTTTCTGGCTGGTCTTGAACTCCTGACCTCAGGTGATCCTCCTGCCTCGGCCTCCCAAAGTGCTGGGCTTACAGGTGTGAGCCACCGCACCTGGCCCAGTCTCTAGATTTTTAAGATAACCTACCTCTTGAAATCTCAGAAAGGGCCTGGAGATCTTCCTCCCAGAGCATTGCCCACACACCCAGTTTTAAGGAATGCATAGACAAGTAGGCATCCCTGTTCTTGGAACTGTTAAGGCATATAAGTTACATCAGGACACCCAGCTGTCCTTTCTTACTGGCTGATGACCTATCTTATGCTCCTACATTTCAAGCTGAGAACACATCCACCATCAATTTTTTAAAAGATAGTATTTAAAAACAGGAAAGTCATTCATTTTGTTATTTACAACTTTTTCAAGGTGTAACTGACAGCTAACAGCTACACAGATTAAAAAAGCACAATTTGATGCATTATCTGTATACCTGTGAAATCCTCAATATCAAGATAACAAACACCTCCCCCTCCACCATCCTCCTCTCCCTCCTCCCTACTTCCCTTCCTCCCTTCCCCCAACCACACACAATCACTGATCGGCTTTATACCACCATAGATGAGTTTGAATTTTTTAATGTGGTAATTTCCATTCTAACTCATAACATCTCTCCTTCCCTTCCTTCCTTCATTCCTTCCTTCCTTCTTTCCTTCCTCTCTTCTTTCCACCCCTCCTTTCTTCCCTCCTTCCTTCCTCCCCTCCTTCCCTCCTTCT
>NW_026656064.1:0-6220 GCF_009828535.3 Hylobates moloch
CATCCATGTCCCTACAAAGGACATGAACTCATCCTTTTTTATGGCTGAATAGTATTCCATGGTGTATATGTGCCACATTTTCTTAATCCAGTCTATCGTTGTTGGACATTTGGGTTGGTTCCAAGTCTTTGCTATTGTGAATAGTGCCACAATAAACATACGTGTGCATGTGTCTTTATAACAGCATGATTTATAGTCCTTTGGGTATATACCCAGTAATGGGATGGCTGGGTCAAATGGTATTTCTAATTCTAGATCCCTGAGGAATCACCACACTGACTTCCACAATGGTTGAACTAGTTTACAGTCCCACCAACAGTGTAAAAGTGTTCCTATTTCTCCACATCCTCTCCAGCACCTGTTGTTTCCTGATTTTTGAATGATGGCCATTCTAACTGGTGTGAGATGGTATCTCATTGTGGTTTTGATTTGCATTTCTCTTACATGTTAGACCTAAAACCACAAAAACCCTAGAAGAAAACCTAGGCAATACCATTCAGGACATAGACATGGGCAAGGACTTCATGTCTAAAACACCAAAAGCAGTGGCAGCAAAAGCCAAAATTGACAAATGGGATCTAATTAAACTAAAGAGCTTCTGCACAGCAAAAGAAACTACCATCAGAATGAACAGGCAACCTACAGAATGGGAGAAAATTTTCGCGACCTACTCATCTGACAAAGGGCTAATATCCAGAATCTACAATGAACTCAAACAAATTTACAAGAAAAAACAAAGAACCCCATCAAAAAGTGGGCGAAGGACATGAACAGACACTTCTCAAAAGAAGACATTTATGCAGCCAAAAAACACATGAAAAGAATGCTCGTCATCCTATTTTTTTTTAAATCAACCATTTGGACTCATACAGAATGACATTTTAGGATAAAAGTAAATAATCAATATTTTAAGCTTTTTCAATATTAAACAATGCCATTAATAAATGCAATGTCCAGATTAAATGTCTTTCCTGATATAAAGTATTTTTAAAGCCGGCTAACATCTGGTTGCTAAATGACCTAAAGAGTGAGGATTTTAAGAAAACCAAATATTTTACAAAGAAAACAGAGAAAATATTTATAACCATAGTAGCAGCTTAATTTAAATTTGGTATTTTATATATTATTTCAGATTCATGATCATTTACAGAATCACATTATTGATTACTTTTAGGAGGCAATAAACAGTTATGCAAATGAAGGCAAATTGTCTCATGTTCACACAACACTGGGTTACAGCTAACTATAGGGAGACTGGTTAAGCTGGTGGAGAACTCAGATTCAATACTTAATCAGAATGTTCATTAGGAAAATATATGGTCTTAAGAATTTGATTATTAAATCACTTTGTTGCTAATAGTACTTACTCCATTCATTCAACACTATATATATATATATATTTTTTTATATTTTTTTTTTTTTTTTACCAGAAATGGGCAACATGTTGCAGGTATAGAAGGTATGTTAGAGAAACAAGATATACTAAGTCTCTGCTCTCATTGTGCCTACCTTCTAATAAGAAGGAAAAAGAAAGGAAGTAAGGAAAAGAAGATAAGTAGTGAGTAAGAATTAACAAATACTTGTATTGAGTTTATTGAGTCTGTGGAAGGCTGATTGCCTCTCCACAGCTATATCCACTGTGAATTTTTAGCCAAACATGCAGTGGCAGGCCCAAGAGATTATGGTTTAGGTGGGTCAATGGTTAGGAAGAAGAGCAGAATTCAGAAATGAGTGAGGATAAATTGGGACGCACAGGTATCTCCAATTTGTCTTTCACTGCCTGTAACTGTGATGATCTTTAGGGACGGATTGCTCCTGTTTCACTGGTCCAAATCTCATGCAAATTTCTCTTGTGGCCAGCTACACACTGGCATCATATAGAGAAGATGATTCAGGAAATGTTGGAGTACACACAGTTTCACTGTTATTTATTCTATGTAATATTTCCTATTTATAATGTTTTACTTCAAAACAAAGATATGGGCAAAAATACTTCAGGAAATTATGTTAAATATCAATGTCAGTATTTTTTAAGTCAGCACAGAACTATGAAGTTATAAAAACCTTTTTGAGTCTTCTCTTGATGTTCTATGTATCTCTGCTTATTTACCTAGTGCTTTGGACTCGGCAAACATAATTTCAAGTTCTTATATAAAGTCCCCACAGAGTAGTGGCAATTTATCGGAGCATTTTTTTCTCACCTTTTTAAAAAACAGTAAGTGAAATGAAGAGAATTATGATGGCGTATGCCACAGTCATGTTAGTGAGTCCCCACAAGATGTTAGCCAGACGACTGCTCTACTCACTAGCCCATAGCAATGAAGACAATGTTCTCTGATTCAGGAAGTAGGAACGCATATCAAAGGATATGATCAGTTGATCTGCAAATTTAATGTTTATTGCCCTTCTTAAACGTATTGAACAGATCCATGCAATTCATATTATTTTTTAAGAACTGTCAACCACATCCTTAAACTCTGGCAATCTTCATAGCATAAAAAATAACCCATTGCACCCTTTAAACTAAAAGAGAAGGCTTGTGCATGATTTAATAAATGTGATTTTGGATGTCTAAGCATGAATTAACTTTATTTTTGTAATTCTCTGAAGCTCAGCTATGCCATTGACATTATTTTATTCTCCAATAATCAATAGCTAGAGCCAACCAATTTGATTTTTTCATATGATTCATCTCTTGTATTTACACAGTGCTTATAGAAAACAAAGTAATTTGAATTGGAAAGGTATTTGATATTGAAGACAGAGCCTTAAAATTGATTAGTAGTTAAAGCACATTGACTTTTTTTTATATTTTCAAATCTAATATCACCAGAATCCTATAAGAGAATATTCATACCAATGAAACACTTTAAACTGGCCATTGCTATAAAATTGAAATGGAGAAATACAGTTTTTACTTCAAAGGAATTTCTACCTTAAGGTCAGTCTAAAAGCATTTTTTCTCTACATGTATTAAGTAGATTTAGAGTACATCATTAAAATGAAAGTAACCTCAATATATCATCTTTAGAAGTGGATGGAAAAATGCTTTAAGAGGATCTAAATTGCATATTAAAGAAACCAACTTTATTAAATTATGAGGCTTCAAATTAAAAGGTATTTCAGCAAACTTGCTAGTTAGATTCTTACTGAGAAACTCTTTAGTTCACAGCTGGAAATCACTATTCATTGTGCCTGTATTAAAAAAAATTTCCCTACAGGATGTTGGCAGTGTCCCTTCCTGAAGTAAAAAGAACCTATCCAATAGCTGTTTTGACATAAAATTCTTATTAAGAAAATTTATATTTGAAAAAGTTTAATATGGAAGTGATTACACCAGAGAAAACAAACTTTTCAATAAGTTTAGTCTGCTATTTTTGTAAAACTCATTCTGACTTACAATTACAGTTACATATGGCATAGTGACAATGACAATAAAGAGGGCTTCATCAATACTGAAGTAGACTGAGCTGGATTATTATTTAGACAATTTTTTTAAAACTGTGTCAGATTTACTTTCTTCATAAAATATGGACTAATTCTAACTCAATTGTAACTGTTGTGAAGATTAAGTAGCATAATCCTTGAGAAAATACATAGCATCTATCGATACATAGTGTATATACACTAGATGATTATTACATTCCCTTATTTGTTGAGGTTTATTCATTATGGCACAATTTACAAAGTTAATTTATTTATAATACTTGCTTCTAATGAATCACTCAAATATAAAAAGTATCAATAGTAACTCTGAAAACAAATGTCAGGTTGCTTTTTATGCAACTCAGTTTTGTTTCTAATATGCCAAAATTGTTTCCTTCCAGGAGAAGAAAAGCTTCCTTCTGTAGAATAGAGAAAATATTAGTTTCTAAAACCTGTATTCCCGATTAACTACCACCAATATGGCAATACCTAAAATTATTTGACCAAATAATTTTGTAACCCATTTCTTCTATTATATTCATGTCTCTCACCATCACCTCTACTGGCTTCAGACCAAGTCTTAACTATCTCCTTGGCTTGACTAAACTTTAGACAAATTTCCTCCTAATCATAGGCCAGCAACCTTCCTTTCCTTAGAGTACTTACTTTAAAAAGCTTGTACTTGCAAATTATTTATCTGCCTCTTTAAAGTGTAGACACAGCTCCCAACCTCCTGCCCATTTTATAAACCAGTAATGTCTTTCTCCAGGACCTGGGAGTCATCCCTTTCAAATGTAAGCATCAAGGAAGGTAGCTTTCTTCTCTTTCAGCCTCTGTGGAAGGGTAGCAGCCTAACTTGCTAAGTGCCAATTAGCAAACACAAATAGCCTAATCACAAAGAAAAACATTTGCAAATTCAGAAGTGACTCATTCAAGGTGCTAGACACACCCAATTGACCAACTTCCCCAATAATACCCTCCAGCTCACCCTGCACTTAAAAACACTCCCACCTTTTGTTTTGGTGGAGTTGCTTTCCATCTCTCTCCCTGGTACAATTGTCTTGAATAAAGTTGTCCTTGGCTGTGTAACTCTCTCAACTGCAAGTTTTCTTTGACAGATTCCTCTTTACCAAGTTTAAGTTCTCTGGTTCATCATTAAAATTACACTATTGCCAATTCCTAAATTCATGTGTGTCTATTTTGCCCAAACTTCATATCTGGATAATCCATTTCTCTAACTGCTCTGGTTGAAGAAAAACACACAGCCAGCTGATTCACTTCACTCTAGCTGCTGATTTCAAGTCTGGGAATACTGTTTCATCCCTTTGCTTGCCTTAAACGTCCCACACCTTTTTGCCCACAAGCATTCCACAGAGAAAATAGAAGCAATCAGAGAAAATGTCCACCAGCTCTGACCTCCATATCAATCTACTAACCTGCATCTGAGACCTTATACTTTGTCCTTCCTGATGCTATTTTTAATAAGTTAGCAATGCTTATACCTCAGGCAACCCCTTCACTTGTGCCCCAAATCTATTTCTACCCCATCTACTCAAGAACGTAGCTCTGGAAACTCTCCCATCTGTATGCCATGTTAGCAACTTTTTCTAATCTACTCAACCAGCCCAATCACCATGCAACATGTTGTACATATTTCCATTTTAATCCCAAATCTTCTTCCAGATACTGCAACAAATTTCAGCTCCTTTTTTCAGCAAGTATTGGGAAGGTGTTTACAGTCTCTCTCCTCCCATTCTCTTTTAAAATTACCATACTCAGGTTTTAGCTCCCACCCACCAAAATTATTGTGTAGGCCACAAATAAACTTTTAAATCCAATTCTAAATTCTAGATTTATTTGACTAACCAGCAGCATTTGGCATAACTAATAATTTCCACACTTTCTTCATATGTCTTAAAGAACACCAAACTATTTCGTTTTCCTCTTAAATAACTGGCCCGTTTTTCCTTTACTGGTTCTTTCCATCCCTCCACTGCTTAATTAGTGTGACTAGGTTCAATTTTCAGCCCTCTTCTCTTCTTTAATTGAACTCATTCCCTAGGTGATCTCGTCTAGTTTCATGGCACTGAATATTATCTAGATGCAAACACTGAAGCAGTTTTTTTCTCTAGCTGAGACTTCTCCGCTAACTTCAAAATATTTGTCCAACTACTTCCTAGACATTTTCATTTGGCTATTCAATGGAAATCTCAAGCATAACATACTAAACTCCAAACTCTGGATCTTTACCTCAAACACACAACTTCCCAGTCGTAACTGTCTTCCCAGTGGTCACTGTCTCTGTCAATGTCATTGTTCCAGTTGTTGCTGGAAGAGAGGTGGGGGCATGACATTAGACTTAATCTTGATTCCTGTCTTTCCCTACTTCATAGAGTGATTCTTTGAAAATATAAGATATTATAAATTTGCACGTAATATGTCAATAGCTTTCTTCCCCATTTGGAGTTGATGTCAAAAACCTCATGATGACCTGAAGGCCCTACCTGGCCTGGTCTCTCAGTTGCCACTGTGATCTCATCTAATGCTCTGTAATCTAGCCACATGTGTCAACTACCTGATTCTTCACATATGATAGGCATGCTCCTGCTTCATTACTTTTTTTATTATTATTATTATACTTTAGGTTTTGGGGTACATGTGCACAATGTGCAGGTTTGTTACATATCTATCCATGTGCCATGTTGGTGTGCTGCACCCATTAACTCATCATTTAGCATTAGGTATATCTCCTAATGCTGTCCCTCCCCCCTCCCCCCACCCCACAACAGTCCCC
>NW_026656065.1:0-6216 GCF_009828535.3 Hylobates moloch
TAAGTGAAGGAGAAATAAAATACTTTACAGACAAGCAAATGCTGAGAGATTCTGTCACCACCAGGCCTGCCCTAAAAGAGCTCCTGAAGGAAGCACTAAACATGGAAAGGAAAAACTGGTACCAGCCACTGCAAAATCATGCCAAATTGTAAAGATCATTGAGGCTAGGAAGAAACTGCATCAACTAATGAGCAAAATAACCAGCTAACAGCATAATGACAGGATCAAATTCACACAGAGCAATATTAACTTTAAATATAAATGGACTAAATGTTCCAATTAAAAGACACAGACTGGCAAATTGGATAAAGAATCAAGACCCATCAGTGTGCTGCATTCAGGAAACCCATCTCACGTGCTGAGACACACATAGGCTCAAAATAAAAGGATGGAGGAAGATGTATCAAGCAAATGGAAAACAAAAAAAGGCAGGGGTTGCAATCCTAGTCTCTGATAAAATAGACTTTAAACCAACAAAGATCAAAAGAGACAAAGAAGGCCATTACATAATGGTAAAGGGATCAATGAAACAAGAAGAACTAACTGTGCTAAGTACATATGCACCCAATACAGGAGCACCCAGATTCATAAAGCAAGTCCTGAGTGACCTACAAAGAGACTTAGACTCCCACACAATAATAATGGGAGACTTTAACACCCCATTGTCAACATTAGACAGATCAACGAGACAGAAAGTTAACAAGGACACCCAGGAATTGAACTCAGCTCTGCACCAAGTGGACCTAATAGACATCTACAGAACTCTCCACCCCAAATCAACACAATATACATTTTTTTCAGCACCACACCACACCTATTCCAAAATTGACCACATAGTTGGAAGTAAAGCTCTCCTCAGCAAATGTAAAAGAACAGAAATTATAACAAACTGTCTCTCAGACCACAGTGCAATCAAACTAGAACTCAGGATTAAGAAACTCACTCAAAACCGCTCAACTACATGGAAACTGAACAACCTGCTCCTGAATGACTACTGGGTACATAATGAAATGAAGGCAGAAATAAAGATGTTCTTTGAAACCAATGAGAACAAAGACACAACATACCAGATCTCTGGGACACACTCAAAGCAGTGTGTAGCGGGAAATTTATAGCACTAAATGCCCACAAGAGAAAGCAGGAGAGATCCAAAATTGACACCCTAACATCACAATTAAAAGAACTAGAAAAGCAAGAGCAAACACATTCAAAAGCTAGCAGAAGGCTAGAAATAACTAAAATCAGAGCAGAACTGAAGGAAATAGAGACACAAAAAACCCTTCAAAAAATTAATGAATCCAGGAGCTGCTTTTTTGAAAAGATCAACAAAACTGATAGACCGCTAGCAAGACTAATAAAGAAGAAAAGAGAGAAGAATCAAATAGATGCAATAAAAAATGAAAAAGGGGATATCACCACCAATCCCACAGAAATACAATCTACCATCAGAGAATACTACAAACACCTCTATGAAAATAAACTAGAAAATCTAGAAGAAATGGATAAATTCCTCGACAAACATACCCTCCCAAGACTAAATCAGGAAGAAGTTGAATCTCTGAATAGACCAATAACAGGTTCTGAAATTGTGGCAATAATCAGTAGCTTACCAACCAAAAAGAGTCCAGGACCTGATGGATTCACAGCTGAATTCTACCAGAGGTACAAGGAGGAACTGGTACCATTCCTTCTGAAACTATTCCAATCGATACAAAAAGAGGGACTCCTCCCTAACACATTTTATGAAGCCAGCATCGTCCTGATACCAAAGCGTGGCAGAGACATAAGCAAAAAAGAGAATTTCAGACCAATATCCTTGATGAACATTGATGCAAAAATCCTCAATAAAATACTGGCAAACCAAATCCAGCAGCACATCAAAAAGCTTATCCACCATAATCAAGTAGGCTTCATCCCTGGGATGCAAGGCTGATTCAACATATGCAAATCAATAAATGTAATCCAGCACATAAACAGAACCAAAGACAAAAACCACATGATTATCTCAATAGATGCAGAAAAGGCCTTTGACAAAATTCAACAACCCTTCATGCTAAAAACCCTCAATAAATTAGGTATTGATAGGACGTATCTCAAAATAATAAGAGCTATCTATGACAAACCCACAGCCAATATCATACTGAATGGGCAAAAACTGGAAGCATTCCCTCTGAAAACTGGCACAAGACAGGGATGCCCTCTCTCACCACTCCTATTCAACATAGTGTTGGAAGTTCTGGCCAGAGCAATCAGACAGGAGAAGGAAATAAAGGGTATTCAATTAGGAAAAGAGGAAGTCAAATTATCCCTGTTTGCAGATGACATGATTGTATATCTAGAAAACCCCATTGTCTCAGCCCAAAATCTCCTTAAGCTGATTAGCAACTTCAGCAAAGTCTCAGGATACAAAATCAATGTACAAAAATCACAAGCATTCTTGTACACCAATCACAGACAAACAGAGAGCCAAATCATGAGTGAACTCCCATTCACAATTGCTTCAAAGAGAATAAAATACCTAGGAATCCAACTTACAAGGGATGTGAAGGACCCCTTCAAGGAGAACTACAAACCACTGCTCAATGAAATAAAAGAGGATACAAACAAATGGAATAACGTTCCATGCTCATGGGTTGGAAGAATCAATATCGTGAAAATGGCCATACTGCCCAATGTAATTTATAGATTCAATGCCATCCCCGTCAAGCTACCAATGACTTTCTTCACAGAATTGGAAAAAACTATTCTAAAGTTCATATGGAACCAAAAAAGAGCCCACATCTTCAAGTCAATCCTAAGCCAAAAGAACAAAGCTGGAGGCATCACGCTACCTGACTTCAAACTATACTACAAGGCTACAGTAACCAAAACAGCATGGTACTGGTACAACAACAGAAACATAGATCAATGGAACAGAACAGAGCCCTCAGAAATGATACCGCATATCTACAACTATCTGATCTTTGACAAACCTGACAAAAACAAGAAATGGGGAAAGGATTCCCTATTTAATAAATGGTGCTGGGAAAACTGGCTAGCCATATGTAGAAAGCTGAAACTGGATCCCTTCCTTACACCTTATACAAAAATTAATTCAAGATGGATTAAAGACTTCAATGTTAGACCTAAAACCATTAAAATTCTACAAGAAAACCTAGGCAATACCATTCAGGACATAGGCATGGGCAAGGACTTCATGTCTAAAACACCAAAAGCAATGGCAACAAAAGCCAAAATTGACAAATGGGATCTAATTAAACTAAAGAGCTTCTGCACAGCAAAAGAAACTACCATCAGAGTGAACAGGCAACCTACAGAATGGGAGAAGATTTTTGCAACCTACTCATCTGACAAAGGGCTAATATCCAGAATCTACAATGAACTCAAACAAATTTACAAGAAAAAAACAAACAACCCCATCAAAAAGTGGGCAAAGGACATGAACAGACATTTCTCAAAAGAAGACATTTATGCAGCCAAAAAACACATGAAGAAATGCTCATCATCACTGGCCATCAGAGAAATGCAAATCAAAACCACAGTGAGATACCATCTCACACCAGTAAGAATGGCCATCATTAAAAAATCAGGAAACAACAGGTGCTGGAGAGGATGTGGAGAAATAGGAAGACTTTTACACTGTTGGTGGGACTGTAAACTAGTTCAACCATTGTGGAAGTCCGTGTGGCGATTCCTCAGGGATCTAGAACTAGAAATACCATTTGACCCAACCATCCCATTACTGGGTATATACCCAAAGGACTATAAATCATGCTGCTATAAAGACACATGCACACATATGTTTATTGTGGCACTATTCACAATAGCAAAGAGTTGGAACCAACCCAAATGTCCAACAACGATAGACTGGATTAAGAAAATGTGGCACATATACACCATGGAATACTATGCAGCCATAAAAAATGATGAGTTCATGTCCTTTGTAGGGACATGGATGAAACTAGAAATCATCATTCTCAGTAAACTATCACAAGGACAAAAAACCAAACACCGCATGTTCTCACTCATAGGTGGGAACTGAACAATGAGAACTCATGGACACAGGAAGGGGAACATCACACTCCGGGGACTGTTGTGGGGTTGGGTGAGGGGGGAGGGACAGCATTAGGAGATATACCTAATGCTGAATGACGAGTTAATGGGTGCAGGAAATCAACATGGCACATGGATACATATGTAACAAACCTGCACATTGTGCACATGTACCCTAAAACCTAAAGTATAATTTAAAAAAAAAAAAAAAAAAAGGTGGGGAGGAAGCCAAGATGCTCGAATAGGAACAGCTCTGATCTACAGCTCCCAGTGTGAGTGACGCAGAAAATGGGTGATTTCTGCATTTCCATCTGAGGTACTGCGTTCATCTCACTAGGGATTGCCAGACAGTGGGCGCAGGACCGTGGGTGCAGTGCACCATGCGCGAGCCGAAGCAGGGCAAGGCGTTGCCTCACTTGGAAAGAGCAAGGGGTCAGGGAGTTCCCTTTCCTAGTCAAAGAAAGGGGTGACAGACGGCACCTGGAAAATCAGGTCACTCCCACCCTAATACTGCGCTTTTCCAACGGGCTTTAAAAACGGCACACCAGGAGATTATATCCCGCACCTGGCTCGGAGGGTCCCACGCCCATGGAGTCTCACTGATTGCTAGCACAGCAGTCTGAGATCAAACTGCAAGGTGGCAGCGAGGCTGGGGGAGGGGCACCCGCCATTTCCCAGGTTTGCTTAGGTAAATAAAGTAGCCAGGAAGCTCGAACTGGGTGGAGCCCACCACAGCTCAAAGAGGCCTGCCTGCCTCTGTAGGCTCCACCTCTGGGGGTAGGGCACAGACAAACAAAAAGACAGCAGTATCCTCTGCAGACTTAAATGTCCCTGTCTGACAGCTTTGAAGAGAGTAGTGGTTCTCCCAGCACGCAACTGGAGATCTGAGAAGTGGCAGACTGCCTCCTCAAGTGGGTCCCTAACGCCTGACCCCCGAGCAGCCTAACTGGGAGGCACCCCCAAGTAGGGGCAGACTGACACCTCACACGGCCGGGTACTCCTCTGAGACAAAACTTCCAGAGGAACGATCAGGCAGCAGCATTCGCGGTTCATGAAAATCCACTGTTCTGCAGCCTCCACTGCTGAAACCCAGGCAAACAGGGTCTGGGGTGGACCTCTAGCAAACTCCAACAGACCTGCAGCGGAGGGTCCTGTCTGGTAGAAGGAAAACTAACAAACAGAAAGGACATCCACACCAAAAACCCATCTGTACATCACCATCATCAAAGACCAAAAGTAGATAAAACCACAAATGGGAAAAAACAGAGCAGGAAAACTGGAAATTCTAAAAAGCAGAGCACCCCTCCTCCTCCAAAGGAATGCAGTTCCTCACCAGCAACGGAACAAAGCTGGATGGAGAATGACTTTGATGTGTTGAGAGAAGAAGGCTTCAGATGATCAAACTACTCCGAGCTACAAGAGGAAATTCAAACCAAAGGCAAAGAAGTTAAAAACTTTGAAAAAAACTTAGACGAATGTATAACTAGAATAACCAATACAGAGAAGTGCTTAAAGGAGCTGATGGAGCTGAAAGCCAAGGCTGGAGAACTACCTGAAGAATGCAGAAGCCACAAGAGCTGATGTGATCAACTGGAAGAAAGGGTATCAGTGATGGAAGATGAAATGAGTGAAATGAAGCGAGAAGGGAAGTTTAGAGAAAAAAGAATAAAAAGAAACGAACAAGGCCTCCAAGAAATATGGGACTATGTGAAAAGACCAAATCTATGTCTGATTTGTGTATCTGAAAGTGATGGGGAGAATGGAACCAAGTTGGAAAACACTCTGCAGGATATTATCCAGGAGAACTTCCCCAATCTAGCAAGGCAGGCCAACATTCAGATTCAGGAAATACAGAGAATGCCACAAAGATACTCCTCGAGAAGAGCAACTCCAAGACACATAATTGTCAGATTCACCAAAGTTGAAATGAAGGAAAAAATGTTAAGGGCAGCCAGAGAGAAAGGTCGGGTTACCCACAAAGGGAAGCCCATCAGACTAACAGCTGATCTCTCGGCAGAAACTCTACAAGCCAGAAGAGAGTGGGGGCCGATATTCAACATTCTTAAAGAAAAGAATTTTCAACCCAGAATTTCATATCCAGCCAAACTAAGCTTCATAAGTGAAGGAGAAATAAAATACTTTACAGACAAGCAAATGCTGAGA
>NW_026656066.1:0-6213 GCF_009828535.3 Hylobates moloch
GGAAGATATTACGTTTCTCACCTTAGGCCTCAATATTCTCCAAACGTCCACTTGCAGATTCTACAAAAAGATTGTTTCAAAACAGCTCAATCAGAAGAAAGGTTCAACTCTGTTAGATGAATGCACAGAACAGAGAAAAGTTTCACAGAATGCTTCTGTGTAGTTTTTAATTGAAGATATTTCTTTTCTCACTATAGTCCTCAAAGCGCTCCAAATGTCCACTTGCAGATTCTACAAAAAGAGTGTTTCAAAACAGCTCAATCAAAAGAAATATTCAACTCTGTTAGATGAATGCACAGAACAGTGAAAAGTTTCACAGAATGCTTCTCTGTAGTTTTTATTGGAAGATATTACGTTTTTCACCGTTGGCCTCACTGTTCTCCAAATGTCCACTTACAGATTCTACAAAAAGAGTGTCTCAAAAGAGCTCAATCAAAAGAAAGGTTGAATTCTGTTAGATGAATGCACGGATCAGAAAGAAGTTTCACAGAATGCCTCTATGTAGTTTTTATTTGAAGATATTCCTTTTCCACGATAGGCCTCAAAGCGCTCCAAATGTCCCCTTGCAGATTCTACAAAAAGAGTGTTACAAAACTGCTGAATCAAAAGAAAGGTTATACTCTGTGAGATGAATGCACAGAATATAATGAAGTTTCACAGAATTTCTGAGTGTAGTGTTTATGGGAAGATATTTCGTTTTTCAATGTAGGCCTCAATATTCTCCAAATGTCCCCTTGCACATTCTACAAAAAGTGTGTTTCAAAACAGCTCAATCAAAATAAAGGTTCAACTCTGTTAGAAGAATGCACAGAACAAAGTTTCACAGAATGCTTCTGTGTAGTTTTCACTTGAAGATATTTCGTTTTTCAATATAGTCCTCAATGTTCTCCAAATGTCCACTTGCAGATCATTTAAAAAGAGTGTTGCAAAACTGCTCAATCAAAAGAAAGGTTCAACTCTGACAGATGAATGCACAGAATAGAAAGAAATTTCACAGAATGCTTCTGTGTAGTTTTTTTGGGAAGATATTTCGTTTTTCACCGTAGGCCTCAATGTTCTCTAATTTCCACTTGCAGATTCTACAAAAAGAGTGTTTCAAAACAGCTCAATCAAAAGAAAGTTTCAACTCTGTTAGATGAATGCACAGATCAGAAAGAAGTTTCACAGAATGCTTCTGTGTACTTTCTGTTTGAAGATATTCCTATTTCCACGATAGGCCTCAAAGTGCTCCAAATGTCCACTTGCAGATTCTACAAAAAGTGTTTCAAAACTGCTCAATCAAAAGAAAAGTTCTACTCTGTGAGATGAATGCACAGAATAGAAAGAAGTTTCACAGAATACTTCTGTGTAGTTTTTATGGGATGATATTTCGTTTTTCACCGCAGGCCGCGATGTTCTCCAAATAGTCGTCTTGCAGATTCTTCAAAAAGAGTGTTTCAAAACAGCTCAATCAAAAGAAAGCTTCAACTCTGTTACTTGAATGCACAGATCAGAAAGAAGTTTCATAGAATGCTTCTGTGTCGTTTTTGTTTGAAGATAGTCCTATTTCCATGATAGGCCTCAAAGCACTCCAAATGTCCACTTGCAGATTCTACAAAAAGAGTGTTTCAAAACTGCTCAATCCAAAGAAAGTTTCTACTCTTTGAGATGAATGCACAGTGTGGAAAGAAGTTTCAGAGAATACTTCTGTTTAATTTTTATGGGAAGATATTTCGTTTTTAACCATAGGCCTCAATGTTCTCCAAATGTCCGCTTGTGGATTATACAAAAAGTGTGTTTCAAAACATTTCAATCAAAAGAAAACTTCAACTCTCTTAGATGAATGCACAGAACAGAGAAAAGTTTCACAGAATGCTTCTGTGTTGTTTTTACTTGAAGATATGTCGTTTTTCAATATTGGCCTCAATGTTCTCCAAATTTCCACTTGCAGATTCTGCAAAAAGAGCATTTCAAAACTGCTCAATCAAAAGAAAGGTTCAACTCTGTGAGATGAATGCACGGAATGGAAGTAAGTTTCACAGAATGCTTCTGTGTAGTTTTTATGGGAAGATATTTCGTTTTTTCACCGTAGGCCTCAATATTCTCCAAATGTCCACTTTCAGATTCTACAAAAAGAGTGTTTCAAAACAGCTCAATCAAAAGAAATGTTCACCTCTGTTGGATGAATGCATAGAACAGAGAAAAGTTTCACAGAATGCTTCTGTGTAGTTTTTACTTGAAGATATTTCGTTTTTCATTATAGGCCTCAATATTCTCCAAATGTCCACTTGTATATTCTACAAAAAGAGTGTTTCACAACTGGGCAATGAAAAGAAAGGTTCAACTCTGTGAGATGAATGCACAGAATGGTAAGAAGTTTTACAGAATGCTTCTGTGTAGTTTTTATTGGAAGATATTTCATTTTTCACCATATGCCTCAATATTCTCCAAATGTCTACCTGCAGATTCTACAAAAAGAGTGTTTCAAAACAGCTCTGTCAAAAGAAAGGTTCAACTCTGTTAGATGAATGAATAGAACAGAGAAAAGTTTCACAGAATGCTTCTGTGTAGTTTTTCCTTTAAGATATTTCGTTTTTCACTATAGGCCTCAATTTTCTCCAAATGTCCATTTGTAGATTCTACAAAAATAATGTTTCAAAACTGTCCAATCAAAAGAAATGTTCAACCCTGTGAGATGAATGTGCAGAATAGAAAGAAGTTTCACAGAATGCTTCTGTGTAGTTTTTATGGGAAGATATTTCATTTTTCACCATAGGCCTGAATGTTCTCCAAATGTCCACTTGCAGATTGCACAAAAAGAGTGTTTCAAAACAGCTCAATCGGAAGAAACGTTGAACTCTGTTAGATGAATTCACAGAACAGAGAAAAGTTTCACAGAATGCTTCTGTGTAGTTTTTAGGGGAAGATATTACGTTTTTCATGGGAAGATATTACGTTTTTCACCATAGGCCTCAATGTTCTCCAAATGTCCACTTGCAGATTCTACAAAAAGGGTGTTTCAAAGCAACTCAATCAAAAGAAAGTTTCAACTCTGTTAGACTAATGCACAGATCAGAAAGAAGTTCCACAGAATGCTTCTGTGTAGTTTCTATTTAGAGATATTCCTTTTTCCACGATAGGCCTCAAAGCTCTCCATTTGTCCACTTGCAGGTTCTACAAAAAGAGTTTTTCAGAACTGCTCAATCAAAAGAAAGGTTCTACTCTGTGAGATGAATGCACAGAATAGAAAGTAGTTTTGCAAAATGCTTCTGTGTACTTTTTATGGGAAGATATTTCTTTTTTCACCATATGCCTCAATATTCTCCCAATGTCCACTTGCAGATTCTACTAAAAGAGTGTTTCAAAACAGCTCAATCAAAAGAAAGTTTCAATTCTGTTAGATGAATGCACAGAACAGAGAAAATTTTCACCGTTTCGCGGAATGCTTCTGTGTAGTTTTTATGTGAAGATATTTTCTTTTTCACCATAGGCCTCAAAGCACTCCACATGTCCACTTGCAGATTCTTGAAACAGAGTGTTTTAGAACTGCTCAATCAAAAGAAAGTTTCAATGCTGTGAGATGAATGCACAGATCAGAAAGTTGTCGCTCAGTATGGTTCTGTCTAGTTTTTGTGTGAAGATATTTCCTTTTCCAGCACTGGACAAAATCATATATAATATCCACTTGCAGATTCTACAAATACAGTGTTTCAAATCTGCTCAATGAAAGGAAGCTTCACCTCTGTGAGATGAATGCACACCTCACTATCAAATTTTGCAGAATGCTTCTGTGTCGTTTTTATGTCAAGATATTTCCTTTTTTACCGTCGGCCTCAAAACACGCCAAATGTCCGCTTGCAGATTCTTCAAACAGAGTGTTTCAAACCTGCTCTATCAAAAGAAAATTAACTCTGTGAGTTGAATGCAGACATCTGTAAGTAGTTGCTCAGAATGCTTCTGTCTGGTTTTTATATGAAGATATTTCCTTTTCTCGCTTTGGACGAAATGATCTTAAATATCGAAATGCAGATTCAACAAAAAGACTTTTTCAAATCTGCTCAACCAAAAGAAAGCTTCAACTCTGTGAGATGAATGCACACATCACAAAGAAATTTCACAGAATGCTTCTGTGTAGTTTTTATCTGAAGATATTTCCTTTTTCACTTTATTTCTCAAAGCACTCCAAATATCCACTTGCAGATTCTTCAAACACAGTTTTTCAAAACTGCTCAATCAATAGAAAAGTTCAACTTTGTGAGTTGAATGCAGACATCATGAAGAAATTGCTCAGAATTCTTCTGTCTTGTTTTTATGTGAAGTTACTTCTTTTTCCCCCATTGGACGAAATGATCTTACATATCCACTTGTAGATTCTACAAAAGTCTGTTTCAAATCTGGTCAAGGAAAAGAAATCTTCAACTCTGTGAGATGAAAGTGCGCATTGCAAAGAAATTTCACACAGTGCTTCTGTGTAGTTTTTATGTGAACATATTTCCTTTTTCACCATAGGCCTGAAAGCACTCCAAATGTCCACGTGCAGATTCTTCAGAGTGTTTCGAAACTGCTCAAGCAAAAGAAAGGCTCAACTCTCTGTGTTGAGTTCACGGATCAGAAAGAAGTTGCTCAGAATGCTTCTGTCTAGTTTTTACGTGAAGATAGTTCCTTTTCCCGCATTGGAAGAAATAATCTCAAATATCCACTTGCAGATTCTACAGAAATACTGTTTCAAATCTGCTCAATCAAAAGAAAGCTTCAACTCTGTGAGATGAATGCACACATCCCAAAGAAATTTAGCAGAATGCTTCTATGTAGTTTTTATATGACGATATCTCCATTTTCACCATATGTATCAAAGCACTCCAAATGTCAACTTGCAAATTCTTCAGAGTGTTTCAAAACTCCCCAATCAAAAGAAAAGTTCGACTCTGTGATTTGGATGCACACATCACTAAGAAGTTGCTCAGAATCCTTCTGTCTAGTTTTTATGTGAATATATTTCCTTTTCCCGCACTGGACGAAAAGATCTCAAATATCCACTTTGAGGTTCTACAAAAAGACTATTTCAAATCTGCTCAACCAAAGGAAAGCTTCAACTCTGTGAGATGAATGCACACATCAGAAAGACCCAGGCTGGAGTACAGTGTCAAAATCTTAGCCTGCATTTCACTTCACCATTGCATTCCATTCCATTTCATTGCATTCCATTCCACTCCACTCCAGTCCACTCCACTCCACTCCAGTCAACTGCACTCCCTTCCATTCCATCCCATTCTATTCCCTTCCATTCCAGTCCACTTCACTCCATTCCACTCCACTGCACTCCATTCCATTCCTCTCCATCCCATTCGATTTGTCTCCATTCCATTCCACTCCACTTCATTCCACTTAACTCCACTCCACGCCATTCCACTCCATTGCATTATGTTCCATTCCATTCCACTCCATTCCTTTCCGTTATATTCTTTTGACAGGATTGCTGTCACCCATGCTGGAGTGCACTGTCACAATCCCAGCTCACATTTCATTTCACCATTCCATTCCATTGCACTCCAATCCATTGCATAACATTCTATTCCTTTCCACTGCACTCCACTCCACTCCACTCCATTCCACTCCATTCCACTCCACTCCACTCACCTCCACTCCACTCCTTTCAATTCCATTCCATTTATTACACTCCGTTCCACTGCACTCCACTCAACAACACTACACTACACTACACTCCAATCCATTCCATTCCTTTCTTTCGAAAGGATCTCTCTCTGTCACCCAGGCTGCAGTGCAGTGGCACAATCTCAGCTCACGTTTCCTTTCACCACTGCAGGCCATTCCACTCCATTCCATTGAATTTTGTTCCATTCCATTGAACTCCACTCCACTCCACTATGCTCCATTCCAATCCTCTCCATTCCACTGCATTCCACTCAATTCCATTCCATCCCTTTCCATTCCACTCCACTCCACTCAACTCCACTCATCTCCATTCCACTCCACTCCATTCCAATCCAGTCCACTCCACTCCACTCAACTCCACTCATCTCCATTCCACTCCACTTCTCTCCACTCCACTCCATTCCCGTCCACTCCACTCCATTCCGTTCCATCCCATTCCATTCCACTCCACCACACTCCGCTCCACTCAACTCCACTCCATTCCATTCCATTCCTTTCTAGTACACTCCACTCTAATCCACTCCTCTCAACTCCA
The DNA here is from genome assembly GCF_009828535.3 of Hylobates moloch. NCBI lineage: Eukaryota > Metazoa > Chordata > Mammalia > Primates > Hylobatidae > Hylobates > Hylobates moloch. The sequence continues at coordinate 6,188 of NW_026656066.1, forward strand.
TTCCACTACACTCCACTCCACTCCAT
>NW_026656067.1:0-6207 GCF_009828535.3 Hylobates moloch
CAGATCATCCAGGACAGCCAGGACGGGCACAACTCCAGCGAGGACGCCAACGCCTGCCTGCAGCTGGTGATGTGGAAGGTCCGACAGCGCGCCCAGATCCAGCGATGCCACCGGTCCGCCTCTCCCGCCGCCCTGGCCTGTCCTTAGCCCCAGGCCGCTTCCAAAACCGCCCTCAATCCCGAGAGCTAACCCTGTCCACCTCGCCGCAAAGCGAAAGAAACGGGAGCAGCCGGCGGCAGGACAGGGCCAAAAGCCGAGACTCACCCCGACCCCCGACTCCCAGTCCCCCGGAGTGCCTGCCGCGGGCCGTCGCCCCTGTCCCCATCCCTCTGCCCCTCCCGGACCTCTGCCCTTCCACCAATGGGCTCCCCGAGGCCCGAGCCCCCACTCCCAGTCCCCCGAGTCCCTGCCGCGGCCCCTCGCGCCTGTCCCCATCCCTCCGTCCCTGCCAGACCTCTGGCCTTACAACACTCGCCTCCCCCAGCCCACCTGGACCTCCATGGCCTCGGAGAACAAGGCGAGGCCCCTGACCCAACAGCCTCCTGACAGTCTTCTCTCCTGGTCATCTTCCCCTTCTGTGGGGCTTTCTGAACCTCCCCTCCCCCGCCCGTCTTTTCCCCCAGCCCCGGGGCCGGCGCCCAATCAATCTCCGTATGAATTTAAACATTGAAAAGAAAAAACATTTAAAAGCAAAGCTGAAAGTTCCCAGCTTCTCAATGCGCGCTTAGCTGTTTTTCGGTAGAGCCACCACAGTGAGGTGGCTGAACACAATTAGGCTCTAGGACGACACGTCTGGGATCACATTCCAATTCCACCACGTACTAGCTTTGTAACACTGGAAGAATAACCTCTGCGCGCTTCTGGTTTTTGATCTCCAAAGTCTGATCAGGAGGTCATGGTGAGGAATGAACGAAGCAACACACGGGCAGCCTGAAGACGATCGCACATAGTAGGTGTTCAATTAAGGGTCCAAGTGGATTCTTCCACCCAGACCAACCAACTACAATGTCTCAATCAGTCAGTCAACTTCCAACTGGACTCCAAGAGACAACGAACCATCATGCCTCTCTAAATTCACGTTTCTCTTTTGAATCTGCAGTGAGAGATGACACACTAAGTAGCCAGTTTCGGTGGAGTGGCTGATTTGATAAATGTGCGTGTGGGGGGCGGGGGGGGTGTGTCTGTATACATAACTAAATTAAACTGAGAATCAGAATGCTTTCATTACCATTAATTTAATTTGTGTGTATAAACGCACACACCCATATATACACACACACTAACTGTTCCAGAACAAGGAGTTAGTGAACAACAGGATGTCCACTCTGTCCGACACGTTTCGCGAAGCACTGAAGTGGGACGTTTCTGATTGATTTTACCACTCCTGGAAGTTTATTTTCCTTTATGACTTAGACTCCTTCTGTGGAGATTTAACAAATAAAAGTCTTTTTTATTGTATGTTATTTCATTTAAGTTTTATAATGTATTTAAGTTTTCATTGTAAGTAGACCAGTGAAAATTGTATATATTTATGGTGTACAACGTGAGGCTTCATACATGTATACATTGTGGAATGACCAAATCAAGCTAATTAACAAACTCGTTTCTTCGCATCCCGATTTGATTGTGATGAGAATCCGTTTAAAATCTACTCCCACAGCTATGTTCAGGTAGACAATACGTAGGTATTCACTGTAGTCGCCGTGCCTCTCAGTAGATCTCTAGAAATATTCCTGTGTGAAATTTGGTATCAATTGACCAACATCTCCCCAAACCCTCCCTGGCAACCGCCTCGGGTAACCACCGTTCTGCTCTCTGCAGCTATGATTTCAACGATGTTACGTTCGTTCCTCGTATCAGTCAGGTCACGCATTGTTCCACTTTCTGTGCTCGCTTTTTAAAAATTTATTATGTTTTTATTTACGTTTTGAGACAGGGTCTCACTCGGTCAACCAGGCTGGAGTACAGTGATACCAACACGGCTCCCCACGGCCTCCAGCTCCCGGGTTCAAGAGATCCTCCCACTTGAGTCTCCTGAGTAGCTAGGACCACAGGCGTCCAACACCACACCTGTCTAATGTTTGTATTTTTTTTGTAGAGATGGGGTTTCACCACGTCGCCCAGTTTGACCTCCAACTCCTGGGCTCAAGTGCTCCACATGCCTTGGATTCCCAAAGTGGTGGGATTAGAGTCATGAGCCCCCGTGCCTGGCCTTTGCTGTCTTTCACGCACTGTAACATCCTGTAGACTCATTCATGCTGCAAATGATATGATTTCTTTCCTTTTTGAGGCTTCATAGTATTCTATAGGGTATATATCACAGTTTTAGTGTTGTTGTTTTGCTTTGTTTTGAGACAGCGTTTCGCTCTTGTCGCCCAGGTTGGGGTGCAGTGACTTGATATCGGCTCACTAGATCCCCTGTCTCGCCGGTTCAAGTGAGTCTCCTGCCTCAGCTGAGATCAGAAAGGCAGAACCTGCCTCCCGGGTTCAAGTGATTCTCCTACCTCAGCTGAGATAAAGAGGCAGAATTACCATGCCCAGCTAACTTTGTGTCCCTGGTACAGATGGGGTTCCACCAAGTTGGCCAGGCGGGTCTTGAACTCCTGTCCTCAAATGATCAGCCATGCTTCGCCTCTCGGTGTACTGGCTTTACAGGTGTGAGCCACTGCGCCCTGGGCCTCATTGCGGTTTCAATTTGCCACACTGGTCTGTAATGAGAGACTGGACGAATTAGTTGGGTTGTAGGCCTTAACAGGCAATAAGGTAAACATCAGGAAAACAGCAATGTACTCAGAAGAGAATAGTTTTACAGCACCCAAGAGAAGTCAAACATCTGTAGTAGTCATAGAAATGTAATGAAAATGCAAGTGAGGCACTATTTTAATCACTAGCTTTTCCAGAAACACTCTACCCAATTCTGACAAAAGTTTGATATTTTGAGGCAGCATTGAGTTGATATACGTATTTGAAATAGGTATTGATATATGTCAATTGTCACGGAAACCTTCGTGTCCTTGGATTGAGGCATCACAAGGTTGCATAATGTGTCTAAGTAAACTGCCCAAAAGAACGTGAATCAAATATACAAAAAAGTTATTTCCCCACTAGTATATTTTATTATACCTTAAGCTGTAGGGTGCGTGTGCCCAAAGTGCACGCTTGTTCCCCAGGTATCCATGTGCCATGCTGACCGGCTGCACCCGTCATCTCATCATTTACGTTAGGTATTTCTCCCAATGCTATCCCTGACCCCGCCCTCCACCCCGTGACAGGCCCCAGTGTGTAACGTTCCCCACCCTGTGTCCGAGTGTTCTCATTGTTCAATTCCCACCTACGAGTGAGAACACGGGGTGTTTGGTTTTCTGTCCTTGTGACAGTGTGCTCAGAATGATGGTTTCCAGCTCCACCCATGTCCCTGCAAAGGACATGAACTTATCCTTTTTGGTGGCTGCATAGAAATCCATGGTGTTTATGTGCCACATTTCCTTGATGCAGTCTATCATCGTCCATGGACAATTGGGTTGGCTTCCAAGTCTTTGCATTCTGAATAGTGCTGCCATAAACATACGTGTGCATGTGCCTTTACACTAGCATGATTTATAAACCTCCGGGTGTGTACCCGGTAATGGGGTCGCTGCGCCAAATGGTATGTCTAGTTCTAGATCCTTGAGGAATGGCCACACTGTCTTCCACCATGTTTGAACTAGTTTACCCTCCCACCAACCTAGGCAAACAGGGTCTGGAATGCACCTGCAGCAAACTCCAACAGATCTGCAGCTGAGGGACCTGACTCTTAGAAGGAAAACTAATAAACAGAAAGGAATGGCATCATCATCAGCTCAGAGGACATACACTCCATAACCCCATCGGCAGGACACCAGCATCAATGAGCAAAGGTAGGGAAAACCGCAAAGATGGGGAGGAGCCAGAGCAGAAAAGCGGAACACTCTCTAAACCAGAGGGCCAATTCTGCTCCAGAGTCTCGCTCTGTCGCCCAGGCTGGAGTGCAGTGGCGCGATCTCGGCTCACTGCAACCTCTGACACCTGGGTTCAATTCCCCTGCCTCAGCTTCCCGAGTTGCGGGGATTATCGGCACCCGCCATCATGCCCGGCTGATGTGCGCATTTTTCGTTTGCATTTTAGACAGGATCGTGATCCCTCCTGTTTAAAATTCCCCCTGAAACTCTGCTCGTGAGTACAGCTGATCTGGGCACAATGGTTTCCACAGCATTGGCTTTTCGTAGCCACTGCAGGATTCACCTTCCGTATCTTCTCATCTCCTCTTAAAACAAGCTATACATTGGTAAACGGCTGATTCCTTTGGGGCATTGTCCTTATAAGCTTTTCATGAAACATCAGTGACTTCTTTGTTCTTCCGCCCGAGATTCACCATACATTTGGTGTTTGTTCTTGCTGCAATTTTAGCGGAATTCATGTTGCGCTGATAGGAGTCCTTTTCAACCGATGTCTCATCCTTCTTAGTGCCTCAGTCTAGATCTAGTTCAGGAAGGTTCTAACAATTTAGTACAAGTTAATTTTAGTGCAAACAAATTGAAATCCCTGCATAGATTTTCAGCATGTACATTTTCTATGAAGTTGTTGAAGACCCCGTGTGTGGAACGTTGCCCACGTCCTGGGAGAGAAGTGGATGCGGTCCACTTCCTGTCCTCAAACTGCCCACGGTGGAGGAGTGCACAGAGCAGGGAAAGGCAAGCCCAGGCAGATCCTGCCCTCTAGCAGGCAGCAGCAGAGGGCTGGCCCAGTCCCGGCTCCGTGGGGGTGCTGTGTGGGCCCGAGCAAGTTGACCAACCTGCCTGAAACACAATGTGCGGCTATGTGGCTCAGTTCCACTAGCCATTATGGTACTGCTGCGCAGGGACGGTTAATCACCTCAGGAAAAGCAAGCTAGCTCCAAGGTTAGCAAGCAGGAGTTCGGGTTGCTTCCATTGGCAGACCCTGAGCCCCCCCGCAAGCTGGAGTCTGGTGGAAGATGAGGTTCAGTGTGATTGGATCGAGGTAGCAACGTAATCAAGGACAAGTCCCACCCTCTCTCACAGTAGAGCCCTGTGCGTATATAAAGGCGGTGCGCATCCGCGGCGGCACTCCTTGAAGCCGCCAGTTGGGAGAGGAGCAGAGCCACGCAGGTGCTCCCGAAGGCAGCGAGATGTTGCGAGCCACAGCTCCCTGCTGGTTCCCACCCGGCTATCCAGAAGCGAAGAAGGTGGCCGAGGAGGCGGCCCTCGAGGCTCCAGAATTCCCACTGCCCTCTCATCAGCCTGCCCAGAGCTTCGGGCTGTGGGTGCCCCAGATGGACAAGCAGGCCTCAGCATCTGTGGGGACCCAGACGGAGCCCGAGAACAGGGGTCCGGCGGTGCCCCCAGCGTGGTCCAAGATGGTGACGGAGGCTTGGTGCTTCCCTGCGCAGAGGGGATCGGCCTGCTGCCTGCCAGCCGCCCCAAAGCTGGCAGAGAGACCCTCCGCCGTCCGCATCTCAGCCCCCAGGGAGAGGAAGAGGATCGCCCACTTTCACAGCCCTTGCTTGGCCACCGGTGCCACAGATGCCAAGAGAACCCGGGTGGCCAGCAGAAGCCAACGCTCCAATGGCTCCAAGGTCGGCAGACAGCCACGGAAGACGCGCAACAGGTCGCGGATGGCAGACAAGACCTCCACCACCATCAGCTCTAAGCGGATCGTCCGTCGTCCATCCTTACCGCCTTTGAAGAAACCCATTATCCTCCGAAGGTCGGGGTGCCAAGTCCCCACCGTCATCCGCCGAGGCTATCTCCAACTGTTCACCAAAGAGTGTCTCAAGTTCTGCGCCTCCAAGCAGGAGGCCGAGGAGAAGGCTCTGAACGAGGAGAAGGCGGCCTACGACTGCAGCCCCAACAAGAACGTCTACCTGAATGTGGTCCTGAACACCCTCAAGAGACTGAAGGGCCTGACCCCCAGCTCCATGCCCGGCCTCAGCAGGGCCGCCCTGTACAGCCGCCTCCAGGAGTTCCTGCTCACCCAGGACCAGCTCAAGGAGAACGGCTACCCCTTCCCGCACCCCGAGCAGCCCGGAGGCGCCGTCCTCTTCACTGGCCAGGGGAAGGGGCCCGGCCACTCCTCCTGCAGGGTCTGCTGCCGTTGTGGCACCGAGTACCTGGTGTCCTCCTCGGGCCGCTGTGTACGCGAGCAGTTGTGTTATTACCACTGGGGGCGGGT
>NW_026656068.1:0-6203 GCF_009828535.3 Hylobates moloch
TGCACATTTTTATTCACTCTTTAAATCTAGAAATTATTTGGCTGGTACATATGTTAGCTTTTACTAAATGTTAAGTTATAAAAATGCAAGAAGTATCTATGAACAGCTTAATAAACTCCATTTCTGCTTCTTCCAAGAAAAAAAGTGGAAGATTTTGTGCTGCTGAGGAAGGAATAGAAGTGTCGAAATAACATTTTTCTACTATTTCTTTCTATATAAAATGTTCAGGCTCTGAAAATTCACGTACAAATTACTTATGGGATGTTGATAGGGTAACTGCACATCTGGGTCAGCTCACAATAGTTCTAGTTTAAGCCAGTGCCCTCTGTGAATAGGAACACCATTCCACTTTCATAAGTGTCATGGTTTGAGTGATAAATTACATTAACCATCCTAGATGTTAAGAAAATTGTTAGACATTTAATAAAACTGTTGTCCTTAATTACTATGTGACTCAATTAGCAAGTTATCCTAAGCATCTACTGAAGGCACATACAAAATGTTACAGGAATATGTAACATGATTCTATTCCATGAGAGTTTGCAACCTTTGTGGTTTTTAATCCAATATAACAAATTTGACAGTACTCTCATAAAGAAAAGCACTAATGTTTTCCAGCAAATTATAACAGTCATATGACACAAGTTTATATCTTTATGACCTTGAATACTTTATCTGACCTTGCTAAGCCTATTTCTGTGTCCATAAAATGAAGAAAAATGTAGGATTCTTAACAGAATTGTGGTGAAGATTCAATGAAATAAAGTCTGCAAAGTGCTTAGCAGAATACGTGTCACATGGTCAAGCTCAAAAGATACTGGCCAAAAAAGCACAGACAAATGAACAGATGGACGGATGAATTAACAATTAACATATTCCACAAAATTAATATTTTTGTTGAAATGACTGAAAGAGAGGAAAGGGCAAGCAATTTTTTATGCATCCCTCCCATTCTCTCCCACTACTTTCTATGTGATTTGGGGCAAGTTATTTCATCTCTTTGTGCCTCAGTTTCCTCAGCTCTACAATGGGAAAAATAATAGTCCAAGTGCTGTGAGGATTCAATACATGTAAAGCACTGGTCCGTAGTGATTGCTCATGAAACTTTGGTTATTGCTATTTCATTTAGCAGCTATTATTACACGAAAAATATAACAATGAGAGGAGATATGGACAGTGCTCTACTGAAAAAAAAGGGGGATTACATTAAATGTCTCCATTACTAAAGATTTTTAAAAGGAATGGTTTGCAAATAGGTTAAATCTACAATCCCTCTGAGACTCAGTACTGTGCTGTTTCTTTCAGTGAGCATGATTACTCACACACGTGATTATTTGCTGCAACTAAAACAACAAAAGTGAACAAACAAAAAAAACCTAGATGATGTGGTTAAGTCAGATTCAGCTCCTGAACTACAGGCAGCTTAAGAGGTTCCTTCAAGGCCAAATCTGAATGCTTATAATTCAGAGTGTTTCTCGAAAAAATATTCATAAAAATATTTGTGTAAGCAGTGCTTCAGTAACTGAGTGTTCTTTATCACAAGCAGCTGTTCTTCCTAACCTGCCTTAAAAGGAAAATTGTTGCTATTACTGTAGTTCAAAAGATGAGATGGAGGGAGGTGAACTGCCTGGACTAAGGTCATGTATTAAGTCAACAGCAGAGATAGACCTAGAATGAAAAGTAAAAGTAAACAATTACTTTCTCTCAACAATAGTGATACTTCAATTCTAAGACTATTACCTTTCATTGCCTTGACTTTACATTTTGGCAGATTCTACTGCTTTTGAAAGCAGCAAACTTTATACAATTCCACCTACTTGAATGAATGAGTTTTTAAAAATCACAAATTTCCAAATGCTGGTTGTTAAACTTCAACTCTCAGTGCATTTATTAAAGAAACATCCTCTCAATCTAGTCAGTCTACTATGTTCTAAAATAATAAATGGAGAGTTGAATCTGGGCCCTATACTCAATAGCTGAGCAGCTAGCCTTGCTCAGCTGGGGGCTTTTGACACTGAAACCCAACTTTTTCAAGTAGCCAGGGGGTATGTGGGACTAGCTTCTAGTTCTTGTCATGTGTCCCTGTTATTTGGGAAAGCACTTTATTCAACTGAATCATTATTATTTTTCATAAATATTAAAGATGGCAGTAGATCATGGAGTTGTAGCCAGACATCTCAAGTCAATGTGGAAACTGGCGAATATCAAATAAAGCAAACATTCTCAACAATTCACTTCCAGCTATCTCATGAGAGAGTCAAAGCTAAAGAGCAGAGACCATGCCTAAAAGAGCTTTGTAAGATTTCTTTAGCTTGACTTTATGGGTTTTTGTTCTGTTTTGTTTTGCCTCCTGGCTAGTTCATCATAGTAATGAACATGGAAATGTGGGATACCTCTTTTGTTATCTGATAGCAACATCATGGAGTCAAAAGATGGGTTGCCAATTCCTTTCCACAATCTTCAGGGAAGAGCGATTTAAAGGGCAGTGATGCAAAGCAGGCTGAGCCCCCAGAGTCTTTTAAAAGTGTATGTGAAGATCCACCTTGAGTTTGATGTGTGACCTTGGAAGTTTGAACAGACAACTACACATATGGAACTCTTATATTGAAGAAAAACAGGCTTAGCCGTGCAGGAAATTATGAAGGACACTCAAGAGCCTTGCTTAGTACCATCGTGGCTCCATTGCCTATGGAATATAGTCCTAGTTTACCTCTTCCAACATATTTCCTTTCATACGCACTATGTTTTATGTAACCTAAATTATTTGCAGTTCCATGTACAAACCCAAGGCATTCCTGCCAGAGGGATATCACTTAATTTCTTCCTTACATTCAAACTCATTGCACCTTTATCTCCACATGTGCTCCTTATCTCAGTAAATTGAAAATCCATTTACTGACACCACTAATTGTTCAAATTAAAAATTTATAATCATCCATCAGTGCTTTTTCCCACCTACCCATCAGACCCCTCAATAAATCCAGATTTCAACCACTTCTGACGCCTTCTCCTACTTCAAAGCAGGTGCAAGCTACCTCCTTTCTTGCCTAGATTATTGCAGTAACCTTCTAATCAGTCTTGTTTTTCCCTTTTGCTGGAAAGCAGAGAGCGATTCTGCTAACATATAAACCATTTAAAAATATGTCATTCCTCTGCTCAAAATTTTCTGTACTTCTCATATCAGCCAGACTAAGGCCAGTGTCCCAACAGTGACCTGTAAAACCCTGTATGATCCATGTTTGTCTTATCTCTTTGGTCTCATCTCCTATTTCTCTCTTGCTTATTCTCCTCCAGTCAGAATAGCCTTTTTGCCTTTTTACAAACCAATCACATTCCCTCCCTAGATTCTTAATACTTCCTGGGCAATTTTCTTCTCTTAGTTATGCAAATGGCTTTTCTCTTCACCTTCTTCAGGTATCTGCTTAAATGTTGTATTCTCTGTGAGAGTTATCTTTGGTAGTATCTGCCATCTAGCATAATGCATATTTTATTTATATTGTGTTTCTTTTTTTTATTTGTTTTTGAGACAGAGTCTTGCTCTGTCACCCAGGCTGGAGTGTAGTGGTGCAATCTTGGCTTACTGCAAGCTCCGCCTCCCAGGATCCCATTCTTCTGCCTCAGTCTCCTGAGTAGCTGGGACTACAGGTGCATGCCACCATGCCCTGCTAATTTTTTGTATTTTTAGTAGAGACGGGGTTTTGCTGTGTTAGCCAGGATGGTCTCGATCTCCTGACCTCGTGATCCACCCACCTCGGCCTCCCAAAGTGCTGGATTACAGGCGTGAGCCACTACGACCGGCCTTATATTGTGTTTCTGTCTCCTTTCATTAGACGGGAAGTTCATTTCAGTAGAGAGGTTTATTTATTTTGTTTATTTTTGTGTCCTCCAGCACCTAGAGGAGAGCCAGGCATATAGTAGATTCTCATTACATATCTCAAGAATGAATGAGTAAATGAATTAGTAAAGTCACCTCTTTACATCGCTAAAACACTTTATGAGCATCTCAAAAAATAATTGATTCTTTCTTCCTTGAAGGGCCATAGTTCCTGGAGGGTCTGGAAGCACCAATTCCCAAGTTCCAGATAGCAAGAATGATAAAATCTTTTCAAAGATATGTCACTGTTACTGTTAGGTTCTGGTTACAATTCTACAAACTCCCTGTGGGCAGAGTTAATCTGAAGTGCCTTTGAAAAAAAATGCCAATTACCTCTTGGTTTCTACTCTTCCCAGCACCATGACATCCCCCCATGATTAATTCTCACTTCATTCTCCATACCATCAACTTTAGAGCCAGCACTGTCTTCAAACAAATTACTAAAGGCAACATGATAACCTGGCAGAATTGTCTTCACTTCAGTCGTCTTTCTCTCTTTGAAGTTAAATCCCCTCTGCTCTCATCAGATTATTTTAGTAGATTGTGTGTGATGTTTTATTGGTTTTGTGGTTCTATTTCAGTATGAACATTTTGGCTTATTCTAACGCGAGGTGATATAAATTTGCTAATGACATGAATAATTAATAAGTCTAAACATTAGCTGGGTATGTGACTGCTGGTAGAATACCTCAGTGAAAAACAAACCCCGCGGAAGCCAACAAAGAGAAAAAATGACAACTATAATCAAAGTCTTTCTTCCCTTCTGGCAACTTATATGCAGATAGCACCTAATGCTGAGTACATGAGCAAATGGTAAGGAGGTGGAGGATATAAACTAAGTTTTCAGTTTATAAAGTTGGTAGATTACAGATAAATGGTGGATGTGGGCTGTGATGGGCTCTAAATTGCTGATTGAGATGAATGGCTCAATTAAATTTTAATTGTCCAATATGTATCATGGTCTTAATTGTTACAAGGCACTGGGGTAGGAATTTCCAAGAAAACATGAATAATATTGAGTAAGCATCATTTCTATTTCAAAGAGCTTTTAACTTAATACAGAAGAACATAAATGACTACATTACAAAGACATAGTTGCAGATTGGCAAAAAGATATAGGCACAAATTGCAATGAAGTTCAACTGATGAAGAAGTTATAATTAATTCACCTGTGTTTGCTGAGGAAGCTGTGGAAGAGGACAGGAAATGAATGTGGATGTATGTAAATGTTGAAAAAAGCCTTCCCCTATGCAGAGAGAATCTAGGATGAGTTTTGAAATATAAGATTTTAATAGTCAAAGATGTTCAGGAAGAGCATGCCAGGAAGAACATGGCAAGAAGTGAATGTAAAGTTGGAAAAATTCAGAATACAGTAAAGTAATCCACTGGGGTGAAGCATAGGGAAGTGACAATAAGAAGGGCAGAAGGACAGATGGAGTCAATATTTCAGACAATCCTTGAATATCAGGCCATAACTTTGTACTTAACTTATGGGAAATGGGGACCTCAGAAGACTTTGGAGCATGGGTAGGAACATGATAAAAGTTCCTAAAATGGTAAGATTCTTTTAGGAATTATCAGAAGAATTGTGAAAGTGCTGCTCTCTTTCTTCCTTCCTTAGTCTCTCTCTCCATCTCTCTTGGTCACTGGGTTCCAGAGTCTCTTTGGAAATAATCAAACCCTTTCTAAGTAATTTAAACATCAAAGTTAAGAGTTTGATCAATATAAGTCCTAAAACTGAGTAAATCCTCACAGTAATTGTACTGTTATTTTTCCCATCGTAGAGCTGAGGAAACTGAGACACAAAGAGATTTGAAGCATCATGCCCAAAGTCACATAACTAGTAAAGGGCAGAGAGAAGGGGAAGGGGAGAGGGAGAAGGAAGAACCAAACATGCATTGTTGAATTGTTACAGAAGCACAACAGTAGACATTTGCTTAATATATTTAAAGCACTAGCATTTTAATGAGGATTAATGAGTTGAATTAATAGTTAGAATTTTTAATTTGACTTCCTCTTTTCCTAATTGAATACCCTTTATTTCCTTCTCCTGCCTGATTGCTCTGGCCAGAACTTCCAGCACTATGTTGAATAGGAGCGGTGAGAGAGGGCATCCCTGTCTTGTGCCAGTTTTCAGAGGGAATGCTTCCAGTTTTTGCCCATTCAGTATGATATTGCCTGTGGGTTTGTCGTAGATAGCTCTTATTATTTTGAGATACGTCCCATCAATACCTAATTTATTGAGAGTTTTTAGCATGAAGGGTTGTTGAATTTTGTCAAAGGCCTTTTCTGCATCTATTGAGATAATCATGTGATTTTTGTCTTTGGT
>NW_026656069.1:0-6202 GCF_009828535.3 Hylobates moloch
GATACCCACCCAGCCAGTCCCCACACTCCTAGGGTCTGGTCTCGACCATCTCATCATGTGTTTTGAGGGTGCGTTTTCCTACCAGTTGTTTTTTTGTCTGCTGTTTTTTTTGTTTTTGAGACAGGGTCTCCTCTTGCCCAGGCTGGAGTGCAGTGGTGCGATCTCAGCTCACTATAGCCTCAACCTTCCCAGCTCGGCGATGCTGGTGCCTCAGCCTCCCGACTAGCTGGGACCACAGGCGCTGGCCACCACACTCGGCTAATTTTTGGAGGTTGCAGTGAGCCAAGATCGTGCCATTGCACTCCAGCCTGGGTGACAGAGAGAGACTCTGTCTCAAAAACAAAACAAAAACAACAAGAAAAAGAGAAAAATATCAAAGAAGTCCTAGGCAAAAGAGACACAGGTCATATTCTAGCTTTTATTTGAAGTTCAGGAGTACACGTGCAGGTTCGTTATATAGGTAAACTCTTGTCTTGGGAGTTTGCTGTACAGATTATTTCATCACCCAGGTATTAAGCCCAGTACCCACTAGTTATTTTTTCTTCTCCTCTCCCTCCTCCCACCCTCCATCTTCTCATAGGCCCCAGAGTCTGTTGTTCCCCTCTATGCATCCATGTGTGCTCATTATTTATCTTCCACTTATACATGAGAACGTGCAGCATTTGGTTTTCTGTTCCTGCATTAGTTTGAAAAGGATAGGGCCATATTCATAGATTGGGATATTCAGTCCTTTGAAGATGTCAGTCTCCCAACTGATTTTTTTTTTTTTTTGAGACAGTCTTGCTCTGTCACCCAGGCTGGAGTGTAGTGGCAAGATCTCCGCTCACTGCAAGCTCCACCTCCCAGGTTCAAGCCATTCTCCTGCCTCAGCCTCCCGAGTAGCTGGGACTACAGGCGCCCGCCACCACGCCTAGCTAATTTTTTTTTGTACTTTTAGTAGAGACGGGGTTTCACCATGTTAGCCAGGATGGTCTCAATCTCCTGACCTCATGATCTGCCCGCCTCAGCCTCCCAAAGTGCTGGGATTACAGGCGTGAGCCACCTTGCCCGGTCCCAACTGATTTAACATGTACTATAATTCAAACAAATCCTAACGGGTTTTTTTTTTCTTTTGAGATGGAGTCTGGCTCTGTTGCCCAGGCTGTAGTGCAAAGGCACGATCTCAGCTCACTACAACCTCCACCTCTGAGGTTCAAGTGATTCTCCTGTCTCCTGCCTCAGTCTCCCTAGTAGCTGGGATTACAGGCTCACGCCACCATGCCCGGCCAATTTTTTGTATTTTTAGTAGAGATGGGGTTTCCCCATGTTGGCCAGGCTGGTCTCGAACTCCTGACCTCAGGTGATCCACCCGCCTCGGCCTCCCAAAGTGCTAGGATTACAGGAGTGAGCCTGTAATGAAATTTGATAATCTATTTTAAATCTTATTTGAAAGAGCCAAAAGCCAAGATACTCTTGAAGAACAAGATGGGTAAGTTACTTTAGCAAACATCTAGCAGATAACTAGAAAGCTACAGTAATTAAGACAGACTGGTTTACACAATTAAACCATGATAGATAAATTAAATAATGACACAAAATAAAGAGGCCAGAAACCAACTCTCCTTTACATAGAAATTGGATTCATGGGCGGGGCGCAGTGGCTCACGCCTGTAATCCCAGCACTTTGGGAGGCCAAGGCGGGCAGATCATGGGGTCAGAAGATCGAGACCATCCTGGCTAACAAGGTGAAACCCCGTCTCTACTAAAAATACAAAAAATTAGCCGGGCGTAGTGGCGGGTGCCTGTAGTCCCAGCTACTCAGGAGGCTGAGGCAGGAGAATGGCGTGAACCCAGGAGGTGGAGCTTGCAGTGAGCGGAGATTGCGCCACCGCACTCCAGCCTGGGCAACCGAGCGAGACTCCGTCTCAAAAAACAAAAAAGAAGTTGGATTCACGAATGAATTGTAACTGCAGATCTGTGAAGAAATGATGGGCTTTTCAATAAGTAGTACAGGAAAAATTGTTATCCTTGTGGAGGAAAAAGGAAGTCAGAACTCTACCTCATACTATATAAAAAAAATTGATTTTGAATACTTAAATGTGAAAAATTAAAACTGTAAAAATTTTAGAAGAAAGTATCAATCACATCAATCACGAGAAGTTTTTTTTTTTTTTTTTTTTTTTTGAGTTTCCCTCTGTCATCCAGGCTGGGATGCAGTGGTGCGATCTTGGCTCACTGCAACCTCTGCCTCCTGGGTTTAAGTGATTCTCCTGCCTAGGCCTCCCAAGTAACTGGGATTACAGGCACACACCACCACACCTGGCCAATTTTTGTATTTTTAGTGGAGACGGGGTTTCACCATGTTGGCCAGGCTGGTCTTGAACTCCTGACCTCAAGTGATCCACCCATCTCAGCCTCCCAAAGTGGTGGGATTACAGGTGTGAGCCACCATGCCCAGCCTCCCCATAATTATTTTTTAAGCTCAGAAGGTGAAATAAATACAGAAAAATGCTGATGAATATAACTACTGTATTTGTTTGCTATTGCTGCATAACCAATCCTCAAATTTAGCAGCTTAAAGCCATCTGTCAGCTTGTGGATCTGTAGGCCAGAGGCCCAGGCATGGTGTGGCTGGGCTTTCCGCTTGGGGTCTTGCCAGCTTCAATCAAGGTGCCGGCAGGGCTGTGTTCTCACCTGGAGCCCTGAGTCCTTTTTCACGCTCACGTGCTTATGGCAGGTTCACCTCCCTGAAGTTGTAGGATGGAGGTCTCGGGGTCTTTGGGTCCTTGTTGGCTATCAGGCAGGACCTGCTCTTAGTTCCTGGAGGGCATCTGCACGTAGCCTCCTCCATCTTCAAAGTCAGCCTTGACCAGGCACAGTGACTCACTCACCGCCTGTAATCCCAGCACTCTGGGAGGCCAAGACATGTGGATCACTTCAGGTCAGGAGTTTGAGACCAGCCTAGCCAACATGGCAAAACTCTGTCTCTACAAAAAAATACAAAAATTAGCTAGGAGTGGTGGTACGTGCCTACAGTCCCAGCTACGCAGGAGGCTGAGGCACGAGAATCACTTGAACTTGGGAGGCAGAGGTTGCAGTGAGTGGAGATTGTACCAGTGCACTCCAGCCTGGGCCGCAGACTGAGACCCTGTCTCAAAAACAAACAAACAAACAAACAAACAAAAAACTAAAAACACCAGCCAGATTTGCTTGCCAAGTTTTTCCTGCAATTTGAAACTCTCTGAAGTTTTCTGTCTCTGGTCCCTAGACCCCAGATTGAAGGGATCATGTAATGAGATTGGGCCCACCTAGATAATCTCCCTCTTGATTAACTCATATGCAACCAATCAGTAGTCCTAGTTACACCTGCAAAATTTCTTTTGCCATATATGCAGCATGATCACAGAAGTGACATCCTGCTATATTCACAGGTCCTGTCCACTCTTCAGGGGGACATCTTAAAAGGGTGAGGGTCGTGAGAATTCTGCCTACCACAGTTACATTATAATTAAAAACTTCTATTATTCAAATGACACTATAAGAAAGTAAAAGGGCAAGCTGCAGAATGGGATGTAAGATTTACAATACACATAATTGATAAGGGAGTTGTTTCTAGAATATATATTTAATTAATTTATTTAGAGATGATGTCTCACTCTGTCACCCATGCTGGACTGTAGTAGTGCAATTGTAGCTCACTGTGGTTTTGACCTCCTAGGCTCAAGTGATCCTCCAACTTCAGCCTCCCAAGTAGCTGGGACTATAGGCACATGACACATGCTCAGCTAATTTTTATATTTTTTGTAGAGACGGGGGTCACACTATGTTTCCCAGGCTAGTCTCGGACTCCTAGGTTCAAACAATCCTCTCGCCTCAGCCTCCCAAAGTGCTGGGATTATAGGTATAAGCTGCTGCGTCAGGCAAAGAATATATATTTTAAATCTTACATATTAACAAGAAAAAAGACAACAATAGAAAAAGAGACAAATGAAATAAATATTTTCACAGAAAAAACTCAACATATCAACACATGTATGAACACATGTGTATTTTTTTTCTCTATTTTCTTTGTTTATTTTTCTGAGATGGAGTCTTGCTCTGTGGCCCGCCCAGGCTGAAGAGTGCAGTGGCGTGATCTTCACTCACTGCAACCTCCACCTCCTGGGTTCAAGCGATTCTCTTGCCTCAGCCTCCCGAATAGCTGAGATTACAGGTGTGCGGCACCACCAAGCTAATTTTTATATTTTTAGTACAGACAGGGTTTCACTATGTTGTCCAGGCTGGTCTTGAACTCCTGACCTCAGGTGATAACGCCCACCTTGGCCTCCCAAAGTGTTGGGATTACAGGTGTGAGCCACTGCACCCGGCCATATGTATTTTTAATTGTGGAAAAATTTGGTGTTCAGTGCTTGTTCTTCCCTGCTCTGGGAGGCCCAGGTGACTCCGCCACAGCCTGTGTTACTCTGTGACCTGCAGGTACTGGGATATCCACGGGGAAGACACTGGGACATCCTAAAAGCTGGGAAATGAAAAGAAGAGCGAAGAATGCAACCACACATGGATGGATGGTGTTTTCCATAACAATGCCTGCCTCTCAGGCTCCAATTCCAAAGAGAATCGTTTACAAGTTAATTTCTGTCTCCTGGGTTGATCATTCTCCCTAACCATCACCTGCTGCCACTTAAAAGAATTGTCTACATTCCCTATCTCCTCCTTACCCTATGAAAAAGGGTATGTCAGCTTGTATACCCCATTGGGAGGTTGGGCAATCACTGACTCTCCCCTGCCCCATACATTAATACATTTGTATGCCTTTTCTTCTATCAAAAATAAGTGAAAACGGCCAGGCGCAGTGGCTCACGCCGGTAATCCCAGCACTTTGGGAGGCCAAGGCGGGTGGATCACGAGGTAAGGAGATCGAGACCATCCTGGCTAACATGGTGAAACCCCGTCTCTGCTAAAAATACAAAAAATTAGCTGGGCGTGGTGGTGGGCACCTGTAGTCCCAGCTACTTGGGAGGCTTAGGCAGGAGAATGGTGTGAACCCGGGAGGCAGAGCTTGCAGTGAGCAGAGATTGCGCCACTGCACTCCAGCCTGGGTGACAGAGCAAGACTCCGTCTCAAAAAAAAAGAAAAACAAAAAGTGAAAACTCAGTAAGACACCATTTTACCTCACTGTATTAGCAAACCTTTAAAAATCTGACAATTTCAAGCCTTTCCAGTGAATCGTAGTGTTACTGGTGGTGAATCCACAGGGGGCTGCAGCAACCTCAATTCTTTTTTTTGTTTGTTTTGAGACAGAGTTTTGCTCTTGTTGCCCAGGCTGGAGTGCAATGGCGTGATCTCGGCTCACCGCAACCTCCGCCTCCCAGGTTCAAGCAATTCTCCTGCCTCAGCCTCCCGAGTAGCTGGGATTACAGGCATGCATCACCACATCCGGCTAATTTTGTATTGTTTTTAGTAGAGACTGGGTTTCTCCATGTTGAGACTGCTCTCGAACTCCTGACCTCAGGTGATCCGCCCGCCTCAGCCTCCCAAAGTGCTGGGATTACAAGTGTGAGCCACCGCACCTGGCCAGCAACCTCAATTCTTGCCTCCTCAGCAGAAAGAATTTGACCAAGGGCATAATAAGGCAGAATGAGAGACTGAGGCAAGTTTTAGAGCAGGAGTGAAAGTTTATTAAAAAAAAACCGGGCCAGGCTCGGTGGCACATGCCTGTAATCCTAGCACTTTGGGAGGCCCAGGCGGGCGGATCTCTTGAGGTCAGGAGTTGGAGACCAGTCTGGCCAACATGGTGAAACCCCGTCAAACTAAAAATACAACAATAACAACAGCAAAAATTAGCTAGGTGTGGTGGTGGGTGCTGGTAATCCCAGCTACTCACGAGGCTGAGGCAGGAGAATCACTTGAACATGGGAGGCAGAGTTTGCAATGAGCTGAGATTGCACCGCTGCACTCCAGACTGGGCAGCAGAACAAGACTCCCTCTTAAAACAACAACAACAAACTTTAGCGAGGAACCAAGAGGAAGTAAAGTACACTTGGAAGAGGGCCAGGGGGCAACTTGAGACATCAAGTGCACTATTTGACCTTTGACTTGGGGTTTTATCTGTTGACATAGTTCCAGGGTTTTACATCCCTTCTCCCCTGATTCTTCCCTGGGAGTGGGCTGTCCACATGTGCAGTGGTCTGCTAGCAGTTGGGCGGTGAGCATGCAGTGTGTT
>NW_026656070.1:0-6200 GCF_009828535.3 Hylobates moloch
ACACACACACACACACACACACACACACACACACACACAGAAAGAGAGAGAGAAAGAGATGAGATGGACCACTTGCACTGTGTCTGGAACATAATATAAATATTTCATGCAGTGTCTTTCAATCATTGGACATATGTATATAGGCACCTTTATCTCTTTTTATGTTTGTTTATAGCATAGCATCTGTTTTAGATTGTAAGCTCAAAGAAGGCAGTTACCATGTCAATTTAATATTATACAGACAGTGTCTAGAAAAGCATAATTCATTTTCGAGTGCTTGCTAAGTATTTGTCAATCAAGATGGTGATGTTAATGACTTTCAGGAAAAATGGAGTTTATAATCTCACTGTAAATACCTTTGGCACTTTAAGAGGTAAATGCTGTACATGGACTTGCTTTTTATTTCACTCATTATCATTAGACAGGTAATGCCTAAAACTTTGTTGTTTTGAGAAGAATTTATTTATGTTAGAATAATCCTCTAGTGATGTGTGATATATGAGATTTTAAAGTGGCAGACTTCAAGGCACGTTTCATGAGGAATGTAGCATTTTAGCTCAGCCTTCGAGGGTAGATGGAATTTGAACACATAATAATGAAGGGAAAAGAAGGAGAGGCCATTGGTGAAGAGCATGGAGGAGACAGGCAGGCATGGGTTCAAGTCCTTCCTTGGCCAATAAGTTATGAGATCTCAGTGAATTAGTACGATATCTAAGGGTTTGTTTTCTCATCTGCAAAATAGACACATATTATTGTGACAATTACATACATAACAAGCTTAAACACAGCATTTGGCATAAGGAGAACATTTATTGCTTGTGGACAGCTGTTACTCTTAGAACAAATTAGCCTTTTTGAATAGACTTTCAACAGAATTTTGAATATTGAACTTGAAAAAAAAAATACTTGGAGGGAAACTCTGGGCTATGTGTGAAGATCTAAAACTTCTAGTGGAATTCTTATTTGCACAGAGAAAGTCAAGGTCCACTTCTTAAGACATCTTTTTCCCTCTTAAGTTAGTCTTTTCAATTACATGTGTGGCAGAGTGACATCAAAGTATAGTCATGTATACTCAAATTAAAATATCAATACCATAATGAATAAAATACTTTCAATGTGTGAGTTACTTTTCTTTCTTGGTCCTTTTATTTATCTTCTGCATGCTAGACTTGTAAGTATTGTGGGCTCTGACTCTGAATCCTATGAAAAACACCTGTTTGCCTTATTTTCAAGTTAATAATAACCATTTATTTTATGTGTAAGAAAGAGTTTGTCCTATACACTTGCATAAGCAGACACAAAACACTTATCATCTGTAATAGGTCATGTGACCTCCTCTAAATTCCTCAAAGAGATATTAACAAAAATAGCACTCAGTGTATAATATTTATGAGGTCCACCTCTCATGCATAGTATCAAAACTTTTTATCACTGGCAAGGAAGGGGGACAGTGATCTCTAAAGAGAAACCTAAAGAATTTATAACCATGTTCTATTCTGGTAATATGCAAATATTTTACTAAATACTCTATTCCTCCAATATTTAAACTTTTTTTTTTTTTTGGGAGCGGGGAGTCAGAGTCTTGCTCTGTCACCCAGGCTGGAGTGCAGTAGCACAATCTCAGCTCACTGCAACCTCCGCCTCCCAGGTTCAAGCGATTCCCCTGCCTCAGCCTTCCAAGTATCTGGGATTACAGGTGCACGCCACCACGCCTAGCTAATTTTTGTATTTTTAGTAGAGACGGGGTTTCACCATATTGGCCAGGCTGGTCTCAAACTCCTGACCTTGTGATCCGCCCACCTCAGCCTCCCAAAGTGCTGAGATTACAGGCATGAGCCACGGTGCCCAGCCTAAACCTTTTCTTTCCAGGTTTATATTTATAGGAACAACCACTGAGATAGTTGTTTCCATTAATGTCTTTGTATCTATGTTGTACTTTAATCTTTCTATAGTAAAAATCACATCATATCAAAATAGAACTTTCATTTAAAAATAATTTAATTTCCAGGTAGTGAAAAGGCATATATGCTACTCTCTTGGTTGTAAGACCTACTTCTTCCTCTAACATTCCTAGAAATAAAAACTTTCAGGAACTATAGTGTTATAGTTAACTATTATCCATTAGAATTCAATAGACCAGTTACCTTAAGAACATTACCTAGAAAGAGTATATTCAAGGATGTTCATTGAAATGTGGTTTACAATATGGGCATTTACCTTGTTTATGATTTTTGACTGTGAATAAATAATCAGTTGTATTTTTAGGGTACCTCAATGTAACGGAATAGTATGAGGTTATTAAAAATGATCAAACTATTATGTAGACCTGTAATTATTGACAAAGGAAGATATTCACCAACAAATTAAGGGAAAAAATTGTATAAACTCTTTTATAATACAATTACTTTTAAAAATATTATGTACATATGTACATTATATGTATGTGTGTGCGTATATATATATATATATATGAGATAGACACTAAAATATCAACAAGTGAAGGCACAGAGGATTATCTTTATTTTATCCTTTCTATTTTTCTGAATTTTCTAAAGTTTTTGCAATGCATATGTAGTGATTTATATACCAAAAAATAAATAATTTTTGTGGTTACTGGGATCTGTATAGGATTTAGAATTTCTGTGGTGTTTGAAATCTTACTCTTCTTAAGAAATGACAAGGGAAATTCATTATTTGTTTTTAACCTAATATTTATTTCATGTAGTAACTGTTTCACCTAAAGAATATTTATTTGATTATGATTCAACACTCAAAATAAATTAAGGAGCTGAGAGAAGACAGAAAATTTAAATTTATAACTTTGGGTGAAACCTAAAAGCTGTGCTATTCGCCTCTGTCCTGAAAATACAGTAGAATTTTAGACCTAGAATGGACCTTCAAATGCAGGAATTGGCCTATTAACCCACGCTACCTAAATTTTAGATATTTGCATTGGGTTTGTTTGGATTAGAACAGTCTATCATTATTTTAATAAAATAAAATTAAAATATAAAACATTTTCCTTAAATATATGGTGACCTAATATAGCAATCAATTCAATTTTCGTTAAGTTAAAAATTGCTTAGGAAAACAATTATTATTGTTAGAATAAGAATTACTTATAATTATTAACAACAAAGTATTTTTTACAAGTTATGGGAAATTGTCACATAGTACACATTTAATAGTATTTTATGTGTAACATGAGATAAAAATAGAAATATTGAACATCCCTTTTCTCTTACAATATGACAAATTGGCCTATTTTTATAGAAGCCAATAAAAGAATATACTTTAGCCATTTAAAACATTAAGATTTAAGTTTTTATCATCTGTAGAAGCCCAATAACATTTTGAAGGGAGTTTTGGAAGTTATGTATATTTTAAGGGAAATTACGATCAGACTGTTGAATTCAGCTAAATATTTTCTGTGCATGTTTATAGCCTGTTCAGTTTTCATGGTTGTCTTTTCGGGCTGCATGTGAATTTATGTATGACAACTTTCGTAATTCCAGACAACTGTTAGAATTTCTTGGTTGACATTTTAATTTCTGTTTATGCTTTCTGATTTTTGAAATCTGATTCTTTTTCTTGGTTGGTTATTGATTGTGAGATTGAGGGTAATAATTTCCTATTGATAATGGGGTTACATTTCAGAATAAAGGATGTCTAGAGCTGAAGACTTTATTTCAGCTTTCACTTACTTAAATTATCAAGAAAGAAGTATGATTGCTTATTTGCCCTGTTGTTTCTCAATAGCCAGATATAAGAGGTTTAAATTCACTAACATTCATAAACCTTTAATAATAATAATTTAATGAAATGTAGGTTAATAGAAAACTCAACTAACTAATCTTCCAGTAGTTGGGTTGTGAGTGTACATGTGCTTAGAAGTTGACCATCATTTGTTAGTGAGACTTTTAGCCATTAGGTTTGAAACGCCATTCATTTAACCACAACTGTCTCTTCCCAATCATTCCAGTAGAGTGGGATGTAACTAAGCTAATGGTGTTAGTGTAAATTTGTAAGCATTTAAATTTGTAAACATCCAAAACTACTTGAAAATAAATAATTGAAGTTACTTCATAATGGAAAGTGAGACAACTACTGACCAGCTATAGTTGTCAGAAATTAAAATTTCTGAGCCATAAATAAGGTTTAAATCTTCTTCTATGTGATAACATTTCTAAAAAGTTTATAATGTTGCCCTTTGATTTAGAATAGATTTTGTTCTGTGTAAATTGTATATGAAACTTGCTGGTGAATTGTCGGGGGGAGCCAAGATGGCCGAATAGGAACAGCTCCGGTCTCCAGCTCCCAGCCCGAGCGACACAGAAGACTGGTGATTTCTGCATTTCTGCTTGAGGTACCGGTTTCATCTCACTAGGGAGTGCCAAACAATGGGTGCAGGACAGTCGGTGAAGCGCACTGTGCGCGAGCCGAAGCAGGGCGAGGCACTGCCTCACTCGGGAAGCGCAAGGGGTCAGGGAGTTCCCTTTCCTAGTCAAAGAAAGGGGTAACAGACGGCACCTGGAAAATCGGGTCAGTCCCACCCTCATACTGAGCTTTCCCAACGGGCCTGGAAAATGGCACACTAGGAGATTGTATCCCGCACCTGGCTCGGAGGGTCCTATGCCCACAGAGTCTCGCTGATTGCTAGCACAGCAGTCTGAGATCAAACTGCAAGGCGGCAGCGAGGAAGGGGGAGGGGCGCCCGCCATTACCCAGGCTTGCTTAGGTAAACAAAGCAGCCAGGAAGCTCCAACTGGGTGGAGCCCACCACAGCTCAAGGAGGCCTGTCTGCCTCTGTAGGCTCCACCTCTGGGGGCAGGGCACAGACAAACAAAAAGTCAGCAGGAATCTCCAGAGACTTAAATGTCCCTGTCTGACTGACAGCTTTGAAGAGAGTAGTGGTTCTCCCAGCACGCAGCTGGAGATCTGAGAACGGACAGACTGCCTCCTAAAGTGGGTCCCTCACCCCTGAGCAGCCTAACTGGGAGGCACCCCCCCAGAAGGGAAAGACTGACACCTCACTGGGCCAGGTACTCCTCTGAGACAAAACTTCCAGAGGAACTATCAGACAGCTGAATTGGTGGTCTCACGAAAATCCGCTGTTCTGCAGCCACCGCTGCTGACACCCAGCCAAACAGGGTCTGGAGTGGACCTCTAGTAAACTCCAACAGACCTGCAGCTGAGGGTCCTGTCTGGTAGAAGGAAAACTAACAAACAGAAAGGACATCCACACCAAAAACCCATCTGTACATCACCATCATCAAAGCCCAAAAGTAGATAAAACCGCAAAGATGGGGAAAAAACAGAGCAGAAAAACTGGAAACTCTAAAAAGCAGAGCACCTCTCCTCCTCCAAAGGAACGCAGTTCCTCACCAGCAATGGAACAAAGCTGGATGGAGGATGACTTTGACGAGTTGAGAGAAGAAGGCTTCAGACGATCAAACTACTCTGAGCTACCAGAGGAAATTCAAAACAATAGCAAAGAAGTTAAAAACTTTGAAAAAAAATTAGAAGAATGGATAAATAGAATAGCCAATGGAGAGAAGGGCTTAAAGGAGATGGAGGAGCTGAAAGCCAAGTTTCGAGAACTACGTGAAGATTGCAGAAGCCTCAGTAGCAGATGCGATCAACTGGAAGAGAGGGTATCGCAGATGGAAGATGAAATGAATGAAATGAAGCGAGAAGGGAAGTCTAGAGAAAAAAGAATAAAAAGAAATGAACAAAGCCTCCAAGAAATTTGGGACTACGTGAAACGACCAAACCTACGTCTGATTGGTGTACCTGAAAATGACGGGGAGAATGGAACCAAGTTGGAAAACACTCTGCAAGATATTATCCAGGAGAACTTCCCCAATCTAGCAAGGCAGGCCAACATTCAGATTCAGGAAATACAGAGAACGCCACAAAGATACTCCTCGAGAAGAGCAACTCCAAGACACATAATTATCAGATTCACCAAAGTTGAAATGAAGGAAAAAATGTTAAAGGGCGGCCAGAGAGAAAGGTCGGGTTACCCACAAAGGGAAGCCCATCAGGCTAACAGCTGATCTCTGGGCAGAAACTCTACAAGCCAGAAGAGAGTGGGGGCCAATATTCAACATTCTTAAAGAAAAGAATTTTCAACCCAGAATTTCCTATCCCGCCAAACTAAGCTTCATAAGTGAAGGAGAAATAAAATACTTTACAGA
>NW_026656071.1:0-6199 GCF_009828535.3 Hylobates moloch
GATACCCACCCAGCCAGTCCCCACACTCCTAGGGTCTGGTCTCGACCATCTCATCATGTGTTTTGAGGGTGCGTTTTCCTACCAGTTGTTTTTTTGTCTGCTGTTTTTTTTGTTTTTGAGACAGGGTCTCCTCTTGCCCAGGCTGGAGTGCAGTGGTGCGATCTCAGCTCACTATAGCCTCAACCTTCCCAGCTCGGCGATGCTGGTGCCTCAGCCTCCCGACTAGCTGGGACCACAGGCGCTGGCCACCACACTCGGCTAATTTTTGGAGGTTGCAGTGAGCCAAGATCGTGCCATTGCACTCCAGCCTGGGTGACAGAGAGAGACTCTGTCTCAAAAACAAAACAAAAACAACAAGAAAAAGAGAAAAATATCAAAGAAGTCCTAGGCAAAAGAGACACAGGTCATATTCTAGCTTTTATTTGAAGTTCAGGAGTACAAGTGCAGGTTCGTTATATAGGTAAACTCTTGTCTTGGGAGTTTTCTGTACAGATTATTTCATCACCCAGGTATTAAGCCCAGTACCCACTAGTTATTTTTTCTTCTCCTCTCCCTCCTCCCACCCTCCATCTTCTCATAGGCCCCAGAGTCTGTTGTTCCCCTCTATGCATCCATGTGTGCTCATTATTTATCTTCCACTTATACATGAGAACGTGCAGCATTTGGTTTTCTGTTCCTGCATTAGTTTGAAAAGGATAGGGCCATATTCATAGATTGGGATATTCAGTCCTTTGAAGATGTCAGTCTCCCAACTGATTTTTTTTTTTTTTGAGACAGTCTTGCTCTGTCACCCAGGCTGGAGTGTAGTGGCAAGATCTCCGCTCACTGCAAGCTCCACCTCCCAGGTTCAAGCCATTCTCCTGCCTCAGCCTCCCGAGTAGCTGGGACTACAGGTGCCCGCCACCACACCTAGCTAATTTTTTTTTGTACTTTTAGTAGAGACGGGGTTTCACCGTGTTAGCCAGGATGGTCTCAATCTCCTGACCTCATGATCTGCCCACCTCAGCCTCCCAAAGTGCTGGGATTACAGGCGTGAGCCACCTTGCCCGGTCCCAACTGATTTAACATGTACTATAATTCAAACAAATCCTAACGGGTTTTTTTTTCTTTTGAGATGGAGTCTGGCTCTGTTGCCCAGGCTGTAGTGCAAAGGCACGATCTCAGCTCACTACAACCTCCACCTCTGAGGTTCAAGTGATTCTCCTGTCTCCTGCCTCAGTCTCCCTAGTAGCTGGGATTACAGGCTCACACCACAATGCCCGGCCAATTTTTTGTATTTTTAGTAGAGACGGGGTTTCCCCATGTTGGCCAGGCTGGTCTCGAACTCCTGACCTCAGGTGATCCACCCGCCTCGGCCTCCCAAAGTGCTAGGATTACAGGAGTGAGCCTGTAATGAAATTTGATAATCTATTTTAAATCTTATTTGAAAGAGCCAAAAGCCAAGATACTCTTGAAGAACAAGATGGGTAAGTTACTTTAGCAAACATCTAGCAGATAACTAGAAAGCTACAGTAATTAAGACAGACTGGTTTACACAATTAAACCATGATAGATAAATTAAATAATGACACAAAATAAAGAGGCCAGAAACCAACTCTCCTTTACATAGAAATTGGATTCATGGGCGGGGCGCAGTGGCTCACGCCTGTAATCCCAGCACTTTGGGAGGCCGAGGCGGGCAGATCATGGGGTCAGAAGATCGAGACCATCCTGGCTAACAAGGTGAAACCCCGTCTCTACTAAAAATACAAAAAATTAGCCGGGCGTAGTGGCGGGTGCCTGTAGTCCCAGCTACTCAGGAGGCTGAGGCAGGAGAATGGCGTGAACCCAGGAGGTGGAGCTTGCAGTGAGCGGAGATTGCGCCACCGCACTCCAGCCTGGGCAACCGAGCGAGACTCCGTCTCAAAAAACAAAAAAGAAGTTGGATTCACGAATGAATTGTAACTGCAGATCTGTGAAGAAATGATGGGCTTTTCAATAAGTAGTACAGGAAAAATTGTTATCCTTGTGGAGGAAAAAGGAAGTCAGAACTCTACCTCATACTATATAAAAAAAATTGATTTTGAATACTTAAATGTGAAAAATTAAAACTGTAAAAATTTTAGAAGAAAGTATCAATCACATCAATCACGAGAAGTTTTTTTTTTTTTTTTTTTTTTTTGAGTTTCCCTCTGTCATCCAGGCTGGGATGCAGTGGTGCGATCTTGGCTCACTGCAACCTCTGCCTCCTGGGTTTAAGTGATTCTCCTGCCTAGGCCTCCCAAGTAACTGGGATTACAGGCACACACCACCACACCTGGCCAATTTTTGTATTTTTAGTGGAGACGGGGTTTCACCATGTTGGCCAGGCTGGTCTTGAACTCCTGACCTCAAGTGATCCACCCATCTCAGCCTCCCAAAGTGGTGGGATTACAGGTGTGAGCCACCATGCCCAGCCTCCCCATAATTATTTTTTAAGCTCAGAAGGTGAAATAAATACAGAAAAATGCTGATGAATATAACTACTGTATTTGTTTGCTATTGCTGCATAACCAATCCTCAAATTTAGCAGCTTAAAGCCATCTGTCAGCTTGTGGATCTGTAGGCCAGAGGCCCAGGCATGGTGTGGCTGGGCTTTCCGCTTGGGGTCTTGCCAGCTTCAATCAAGGTGCCGGCAGGGCTGTGTTCTCACCTGGAGCCCTGAGTCCTTTTTCACGCTCACGTGCTTATGGCAGGTTCACCTCCCTGAAGTTGTAGGATGGAGGTCTCGGGGTCTTTGGGTCCTTGTTGGCTATCAGGCAGGACCTGCTCTTAGTTCCTGGAGGGCATCTGCACGTAGCCTCCTCCATCTTCAAAGTCAGCCTTGACCAGGCACAGTGACTCACTCACCGCCTGTAATCCCAGCACTCTGGGAGGCCAAGACATGTGGATCACTTCAGGTCAGGAGTTTGAGACCAGCCTAGCCAACATGGCAAAACTCTGTCTCTACAAAAAAATACAAAAATTAGCTAGGAGTGGTGGTACGTGCCTACAGTCCCAGCTACGCAGGAGGCTGAGGCACGAGAATCACTTGAACTTGGGAGGCAGAGGTTGCAGTGAGTGGAGATTGTACCAGTGCACTCCAGCCTGGGCCGCAGACTGAGACCCTGTCTCAAAAACAAACAAACAAACAAACAAACAAAAAACTAAAAACACCAGCCAGATTTGCTTGCCAAGTTTTTCCTGCAATTTGAAACTCTCTGAAGTTTTCTGTCTCTGGTCCCTAGACCCCAGATTGAAGGGATCATGTAATGAGATTGGGCCCACCTAGATAATCTCCCTCTTGATTAACTCATATGCAACCAATCAGTAGTCCTAGTTACACCTGCAAAATTTCTTTTGCCATATATGCAGCATGATCACAGAAGTGACATCCTGCTATATTCACAGGTCCTGTCCACTCTTCAGGGGGACATCTTAAAAGGGTGAGGGTCGTGAGAATTCTGCCTACCACAGTTACATTATAATTAAAAACTTCTATTATTCAAATGACACTATAAGAAAGTAAAAGGGCAAGCTGCAGAATGGGATGTAAGATTTACAATACACATAATTGATAAGGGAGTTGTTTCTAGAATATATATTTAATTAATTTATTTAGAGATGATGTCTCACTCTGTCACCCATGCTGGACTGTAGTAGTGCAATTGTAGCTCACTGTGGTTTTGACCTCCTAGGCTCAAGTGATCCTCCAACTTCAGCCTCCCAAGTAGCTGGGACTATAGGCACATGACACATGCTCAGCTAATTTTTATATTTTTTGTAGAGACGGGGGTCACACTATGTTTCCCAGGCTAGTCTCGGACTCCTAGGTTCAAACAATCCTCTCGCCTCAGCCTCCCAAAGTGCTGGGATTATAGGTATAAGCTGCTGCGTCAGGCAAAGAATATATATTTTAAATCTTACATATTAACAAGAAAAAAGACAACAATAGAAAAAGAGACAAATGAAATAAATATTTTCACAGAAAAAACTCAACATATCAACACATGTATGAACACATGTGTATTTTTTTTCTCTATTTTCTTTGTTTATTTTTCTGAGATGGAGTCTTGCTCTGTGGCCCGCCCAGGCTGAAGAGTGCAGTGGCGTGATCTTCACTCACTGCAACCTCCACCTCCTGGGTTCAAGCGATTCTCTTGCCTCAGCCTCCCGAATAGCTGAGATTACAGGTGTGCGGCACCACCAAGCTAATTTTTATATTTTTAGTACAGACAGGGTTTCACTATGTTGTCCAGGCTGGTCTTGAACTCCTGACCTCAGGTGATAACGCCCACCTTGGCCTCCCAAAGTGTTGGGATTACAGGTGTGAGCCACTGCACCCGGCCATATGTATTTTTAATTGTGGAAAAATTTGGTGTTCAGTGCTTGTTCTTCCCTGCTCTGGGAGGCCCAGGTGACTCCGCCACAGCCTGTGTTACTCTGTGACCTGCAGGTACTGGGATATCCACGGGGAAGACACTGGGACATCCTAAAAGCTGGGAAATGAAAAGAAGAGCGAAGAATGCAACCACACATGGATGGATGGTGTTTTCCATAACAATGCCTGCCTCTCAGGCTCCAATTCCAAAGAGAATCGTTTACAAGTTAATTTCTGTCTCCTGGGTTGATCATTCTCCCTAACCATCACCTGCTGCCACTTAAAAGAATTGTCTACATTCCCTATCTCCTCCTTACCCTATGAAAAAGGGTATGTCAGCTTGTATACCCCATTGGGAGGTTGGGCAATCACTGACTCTCCCCTGCCCCATACATTAATACATTTGTATGCCTTTTCTTCTATCAAAAATAAGTGAAAACGGCCAGGCGCAGTGGCTCACGCCGGTAATCCCAGCACTTTGGGAGGCCAAGGCGGGTGGATCACGAGGTAAGGAGATCGAGACCATCCTGGCTAACATGGTGAAACCCCGTCTCTGCTAAAAATACAAAAAATTAGCTGGGCGTGGTGGTGGGCACCTGTAGTCCCAGCTACTTGGGAGGCTTAGGCAGGAGAATGGTGTGAACCCGGGAGGCAGAGCTTGCAGTGAGCAGAGATTGCGCCACTGCACTCCAGCCTGGGTGACAGAGCAAGACTCTGTCTCAAAAAAAAAGAAAAACAAAAAGTGAAAACTCAGTAAGACACCATTTTACCTCACTGTATTAGCAAACCTTTAAAAATCTGACAATTTCAAGTCTTTCCAGTGAATCGTAGTGTTACTGGTGGTGAATCCACAGGGGGCTGCAGCAACCTCAATTCTTTTTTTTGTTTGTTTTGAGACAGAGTTTTGCTCTTGTTGCCCAGGCTGGAGTGCAATGGCGTGATCTCGGCTCACCGCAACCTCCGCCTCCCAGGTTCAAGCAATTCTCCTGCCTCAGCCTCCCGAGTAGCTGGGATTACAGGCATGCATCACCACATCCGGCTAATTTTGTATTGTTTTTAGTAGAGACTGGGTTTCTCCATGTTGAGACTGCTCTCGAACTCCTGACCTCAGGTGATCCGCCCGCCTCAGCCTCCCAAAGTGCTGGGATTACAAGTGTGAGCCACCGCACCTGGCCAGCAACCTCAATTCTTGCCTCCTCAGCAGAAAGAATTTGACCAAGGGCATAATAAGGCAGAATGAGAGACTGAGGCAAGTTTTAGAGCAGGAGTGAAAGTTTATTAAAAAAAACCGGGCCAGGCTCGGTGGCACATGCCTGTAATCCTAGCACTTTGGGAGGCCCAGGCGGGCGGATCTCTTGAGGTCAGGAGTTGGAGACCAGTCTGGCCAACATGGTGAAACCCCGTCAAACTAAAAATACAACAATAACAACAGCAAAAATTAGCTAGGTGTGGTGGTGGGTGCTGGTAATCCCAGCTACTCACGAGGCTGAGGCAGGAGAATCACTTGAACATGGGAGGCAGAGTTTGCAATGAGCTGAGATTGCACCGCTGCACTCCAGACTGGGCAGCAGAACAAGACTCCCTCTTAAAACAACAACAACAAACTTTAGCGAGGAACCAAGAGGAAGTAAAGTACACTTGGAAGAGGGCCAGGGGGCAACTTGAGACATCAAGTGCACTATTTGACCTTTGACTTGGGGTTTTATCTGTTGACATAGTTCCAGGGTTTTACATCCCTTCTCCCCTGATTCTTCCCTGGGAGTGGGCTGTCCACATGTGCAGTGGTCTGCTAGCAGTTGGGCGGTGAGCATGCAGTGTGTT